>NC_142486.1:24315613-24466415 GCF_049115385.1 Moschus berezovskii | reverse complement strand
TCAGAGTAAGGACACATAGGTGATGATTTAAATGAGATAATGGGATATTTTCAAGACTTTGACCAGTGGTTCTCAGCTGTGGCTTCTTTTTAGAATCACTTCAAGAGTTTAAAAAAAATGGATCCTTTGGCCCCATCAAACCGAAGTCTGTGGTGGAGCAGTCTGGACATTAGGATTTTTAAACTCCCAGATGATTCTAAAATGCAACCAGGATGGAAAACCAGTGCTTTGGTCAATCGGGCACCAGTTTTGTGGGTTTTGTCATATCTGACTCCAATACAAAAACAAAAGCAAGCCCATGTTCTCAATGTAGCTTTATACCATTGCCCTTCAAAGGTTATGGGCCCAAGGGCACTCTGTTAGAGAGAAAGGTTAGTGAGCATCAGAGGGCACCAAACTGATGCTCTCTTTCAATGTAATCATATATGAACACATTGAAAGGGCACATCCTTCTTATTAGCAGCTCCAATGTTACATAATCCCATGGCCAGGAGCCCCTCTTGTCATCTCTGTGTGTGTGTGTGTCTCACCAGACGCGTGAGCCTCACACTCAGGGGAAAGGCTGAGAAAAGCGTGTGTCTTGGGTCCTGGCCAGAGTTGTGTCTTTCCTTTCCCCCCTTCTTTTTTCTTCTCCTTACTTTTCTCTACCTCACTCTCCTTTACTTTTCTTTGGGTTTCATCTTTCTCCTCCCTTTTCCCCTTCCTTCTTCAAATTCTACAAACTCGTCTTTAAGTGCCTGCAACCTCCTCTCTAGCCCTCTTCCTGGGGCTCAGCCCCTGCCTTGATGCTCTGCACATGTTACCACCTGAGCCCCCCAAACACAGATCTGAGCAGGTCTCTCTCCTTCTCTAAAACCCCAGTGGCCTCAAAACTGCTCTTGCACTCATGCTTGTGCTCAGTCTCTCAGTCATATCTAATTCCTTGTAACCCCAAGGACTGTAGCCCTCCAGGCTCCTCTGTCCATGGAATTTTCCAGGCAAGAATTGTAGAGTGGGTTGCAATTTCCTTCTCCACTGGTGCTTGAGCCCCTTCCTACCAACCTTCTCCTCAAGGACCTTCCCACCGGCCCATTAGGTGGGGCTGCAGCCTGTCCACTTTCCAAGCCCATGGTGTATCCCCTGTGTGTTTACTCATGCTGTTTCTTCTGCCTGAATGCCCGCCCTCCTGCATCCCTATCAGTCCAAACAATATGGGATCTGGGAAGTCTGCCCAGGCTTTCTTTGTGTGCTGCCTTGAACACTTTATCCCAAAGGCTGTGTTCAGTTCAGTTCAGTCGCTCTGTGATGTCTGACTCTTTGCGACCCCATGGACTGCAGCACACCAGGTCTCCCTGTCCATCACCAACTCCCGGGGCTTGCTCAAACATGTCCACTAGGTCAGTGATGCCATCCAGCCATCTCATCCTCTGTTGTCCCCTTCTCCTCCTGCCTTCAATATTTCCCAGCATCAGGGTCTTTTCCAGTGAGTCCGTTCTTTGCATCAGGTGGCCAAAGTATTGGAGCATCAGCTTCAGCATCAGTCCTTCCAATGAATAATCAAGGTTGATTTCCTTTAGGATTGACTGGTTTGATCTCCTTGCAGTCTAAGGGACTCTCAAGAGTCTTCTCCAACACCACAGTTCAAA
This sequence comes from Moschus berezovskii, assembly GCF_049115385.1. Lineage (NCBI taxonomy): Eukaryota > Metazoa > Chordata > Mammalia > Artiodactyla > Moschidae > Moschus > Moschus berezovskii. Next base: position 24,464,790 of record NC_142486.1, on the reverse strand, counting down.
AGCATCAATTCTTTGGTTCTCAGCTATCTTTATTGTCCAACTCTCACATCCATACATAATGACTGGAAAAACCATAGCTCTGACTATATGCACCTTTGTCAGCAAAGTGATGTCTCTGCTTTTTAATATTCTGTCTAGGTTGGTCATAGCTTTTCTTCCAAGGAACAAGTGTCTTTTAATTCATGGCTGCAGTCACCATCTGCAGTGATTTTGGAGCCCAAGAAAATCAAGTCTGTCACTGTTTCCATTGTTTCCCCATCTATTTGCCATGAAATGATGGTACTGGATGCCATGATCTCAGTTTTTTTGAATGTTGAGTTTTAAGCCAGTTTTTTCACTCTCCTCTTTCGTTTCCATCAAGAAGCTCTTTAGTTCATTTTGTTTTCTGCCATAAGGGTGGTATCATCTACATATCTGAGGTTATTGATATTTCTTCCAGCAATCTTGATTCCAGCTTGTGCTTCATCCAGCCTGGCATTTCACATAATGCACTCTGCATATAAGTTAAATAAGCAGGGTGACAATACTCAGCCTTGACTTATTCCTTTCCCAAGTTGGAACCAGTCTGTTGTTCCATGTCTGGTTCTGATAGTTGCTTCTTGACCTGCATACGGATTTCTCAGGAGGTAAGTGAGATGGTCTGGTATTCCCATCTCTTAAAGAATTTTCTACTGTTCTTTGCATTAAATGTTCCCTTGGTGTTCTCTAATTTTCTTAAAGAGATCTCTCATCTTTCCCATTCTTTTGTTTTCTCAGAGGAAAACAATAGAATATAAGGCCTGTGTGGCCCTGTTAGTTTTTTGATGGGGAGTCTCAGAGTTATACTGCCTGGTTTCTGTTTTTGCCTCTGCTATGTGCCGATGTTAATCTTGGGCAAGTCACTGAACCTTTGTATCTCACTTTCCATGTTAGTGAAATAGGGATCATAATTGCACTGACTGCAGTGCAGTGGTCTAGATGAAGTGAATTAACACTCAGCACTCAGCACAGTGATTATTACGTGCGACAGTTTGCGCACACGTCTACAGCCTCTGAGCACTCTTCCTAGGCAGGATCCTGATTGATTCATCTCCATGCTACCCATGCTCGGTGCCAGGCCCAGCACAGACATACACTCTGGAGTGAAAAACCCAAGGAGGAGAAGAGACTCAAACCTTGTGGTTGTGGGAAAGGCTGGTGTGACAGGTAACTCCTCTCGCCATTGTGGATCTGCCTGGCTGCCCCGCTGGCAGCCTGACATTTGGGCATTATTTAGATGGCACGTATGACTAGTAAATTGTCTCACTGCCCCCCCCCCCAAAGCTTCCTCTCACATGTCATTTTTTTCAGAAATCCCAGCGATGCCAACTGATGATTGAGTGTGGTGCTCCCCACTTATCTGTAGCCCAGATTTTTCATGTAGGGCCCCAAATCTTTCTTCATCTTTTTCTGCCTAGAGGAGCGATTTCTCTATCTGAGGATCGTCTGCTTATGGCAGGAGGTGGTCTGCTCTTTCTCCCTTGCTGTTTGGAGATAAGTAACCAGGAGGAAGTTATCCCACAGCAGAGGAGCTGAAGCTAGTATGTCTTGGAACCTGGTGGGAAGGAGAGAACTGTAAGCCCTTGGGGGAAGAATGGCTGGGGAAACTTTGTCCTAAGGAAGCATCTGTGGATTTCATGGGGGTTGGGGGCTGTCAGCTCTTATTGCAAAACCCTAAAGCCCCTGGAAACAGGAAAGTAAGAAACACGTTTATGTACTCCTTCCTGTGTGCCATCCTTCATTTACTTTGACTTTTACAATATAAGTTAAGAAATATTCTCCACATTTAAGTAAGTAGTAATGGAAGCTCAGAGAGGTTAAATGACTTGCCTAAGGTCACTCAGTTATTATAGTTAATAGCATAGTTGACATTCTAATTCAAATCTAATTCCTTTTCTCATCATTTTACTCCACCAGAAGAGACAGAGAAAAGGAGTTGCCACCCAATGGAGCTAGAAAATTAGGATCTTCTGAGGCTTCTTCCTTCTTCTGGGAGCTTCCCAGGTGTCACAGTGGTAAAGAATCTGCCTTCCAATGTAGGAACCATGGGAGACCTCTGTCAGGAAGATCCCCCGGAGGAGGAAATGGCAACCAACTCCAGTATTCTTGCATGGAAAATCTCATGGAAAGAGGAGCCTTGGTGGTCTACAGTCCATGCAGTTGCAAAGAGCTGAATATGTTTGAGTGATTGAGCACACACTCACAAGTCTTCCTCCACTGTTACACCACCATCTGACATTTATTATATGCTCTATGGGCACTTGGAGTTTCCCTGATAGCTCAGTTGGTAAAGAATCTGCCTGCAATGCAGGAGACCCTGGTTCGACTCCTGGGTTGGAAAGATCCACTGGAGAGGGATAGGGTACCCATACCAGTATTCTTGGCCTTCCTTTTTGGCTCAGCTGGTAAAGAATCTGCCTGCAATGTGAGAGATCTGGGTTTGATCCCTGGGTTGGGAAGAGCCCCTGGAGAAGGGAAAAGCTACCCACTCCAGTATTCTGGCCTGGAGAATTCTATGGACTATATAGTCCATGGGGTCACAAAGAGTCGGACATGACTTAGCAACTTGCACTATGCACACATATTATATGCACTGTGTGCAGAGCAGGCATCAATTCATTTCACCCACATGCCACCCTGTGAAGGTGACAGCATTATGCCCACTTCACATCCGAGAAAATGAAGCTGAAGATGGGTGAGGCAACAAAGCTCAGGGTCATCAGGATTTTTCCCTATTATGTTACTCCCTTTACTGCTTTTCTCCCTATTGGCTGGAAGTTTTGTGGGATGTAATTTTATCTCTACTTGTGGTAGCCAGGGAGGCCTCTTAGCACAGGATCAGGAAGAGCGCTGGAATGTCCCACAGAACAGCAGTTTCACACCACACCTTATGGGGCTTCAGTGGTCCATACAGGTGTCCTTGGCAGCAAGGAGAGTTCTGGGATCCTGAGTCAAAACAGCCAGAGCTGCCTCTCCCTCATCTGTTATGTAAACTAGGCTCCCACACCCCAGTACATCTGGGGAAATCTTTCTACACTATGGCATGGTTGCATGGTTGCAAGCAAGAGTCAGACAACCCTGGTTCAAATGCTTGTTCTCCATTCACTAACTTGAGCAAGTGACCTTGGGCAAAGTACTTAATCTCGCTATGTCTCAGGTTTATCAACTGTAAAGTGGAGAAGATAATAATAGAACCTGCCTTACAGGCTTCTTTTGAGAATTAAATGGGACGACACGTGCAACTGTTCTGTCTGGAACATAGTGCTGCATTGTGCTTAGTTGCTCAGTCGTGTCCAGCTGTCTCCTCCAGGGGAATCTTCCAAACCCAGGGATCGAACCCAGACCTCCCGCATTGCAGGTGGATTCTGAGCCACCAAGGAAGCCCCTGGAACATAGTAAGTACCAGTAAATGCTAGTTCGTCTTCTCTGCATGTCTCACTTTCCTCAATCCAAAATTCCAGTTTGGGCAAACATTCATTTTCCCAAAAGGGTGGAAAAGATTCTGAATCATTTATTCCTCCATCCCATCAGCCATCCAACTGACTTAACTGTTGTTTGAACACCTACTATGTGCCTACTACTGTGTCAGGGAATTCAGTTATAAGACTGAAGTGGGGGCAGGGTGCAGAATGTTTTAGGCTACCTGCCCAGGCATGTGCTCATTCACTTACCCATCTGTCTACTTGTTTATCCACCCAGGTATTCACTAAGTACTTACTATGTGTCAGGTAATATGTGGTGACTTGCTTAGGTATTTCACCATATCTCAAACTATGTCTGCACCCCTTCCCATACCCCTTGGTCTTAGAGATATTCTTAATCTTGGCTCTAGTGCCTTATCTGTCCACCTAGTCAGGTAGGTAGCCCCAAACTTTTGGTAAGGAGACTGTCAATAGAGAGGGTGAGATTACCCTAGTGGTTATGGGTATGGAGTATGTGGTAGACCTCTTTACAGGCGTTTTCACTATATTTTATTTTGTTTTTCATTGTGCTGTATTTCACAACCCCTGATCTTGTTCTAAATGTCTTTCTGAATATAGGAAAAAAGAATGTGTTCCAAACGTAGAACAAGGGGCATCTCTATGAGGAAGGACACACGAGGATTGGGATGTGATTCCCACTACATTGAACAGCAGGATGATGGAGTGACAGATTTTGCAGTCTCTCCTCTCCCTCTGTCTCTCTCCATGGGTACATGCACGTTCATATGTGTGTTAGTGACATAGCCACATTGGTATGCATACTTTGTATGGAGTCTTATGAACTAACATGTTAATGCAGATGCAAGTGTGCATAGGGTTGGAGCAAATGCATATCTGTGTGTGAATGTCTAGTATGGGTATCATGTGCACTCATTGACATTTAAGTATATGTTTCTATTTGAACTAGCATGTCAGTGTGTAAGTATGGGTACATGGGCAGCTATGGAAAGTAAAAAGGGATGCCTCTAGTTAGAGATCTGATCACTGTCTCTATGACCTCAAGCAAATCCTCCCTTCCTCCCATCCTGATTGTGGCTTCTTTCCATTCGAAAGGAGTTGGACTATGTCATCTCTATGGATTCTTTCCAACTCAGAGCTTTCATGATGGCACCTCTGATATTATTAGGAATTCTCTTGGCTTCTGGTTCCAAATTCGATTGATGTTCAGTTGCTAAGTGGTGTCTGACTCTTTGTGACCCCATGGACCACAGCATGCCAGGCTTTCCTGTCCTTCACTATCTCCTAGAGTTTGCTCAAACTCATGTCCGTTGAATTGGTGATACTATTCAACTATCTCAACCTCTGGTGCCTTCTTCTCCTACTGCCTTGACTCTTTCCCAGCATCAGGGTCTTTTCCAAAGAGTTGGTTCTTCATATCAGGTGGCCAAAGTATTGGAACTTCAGCTTCCACATCAGCCCTTCCAATGAATATTCAGGGTTGATTTCTTTTAGGATTTACTGATTTGATCTTACTGTCCAAGGGGCTCTCAACAATATTCTCCAGCACCACAGTTTGAAAGCATCAATTCTTTAGCATTCAGCCTTCTTTATGGATCAACTTTCACATCTGTACATAAGTACTGGAATCAAGATTGCCAGGAGAAGTATTCAGTTCAGTTCAGTTGCTTAGTCGTGTCTGACTCTTTGCGACCCCATGAACCACAGCACACCAGGCCTTCCTGTCCATTACCAACTCCTAGAGCCTACCTAAACTCATGTCCATCGAGTCGGTGATGCCACCCAACCATCTCATCCTCTGTCATCCCCTTCTCCTGCCCTCAATCTTTCCCAGCATCAGGGTCTTTTCAAATAAGTCAGCTCTTTGCATCAGGTGGCCAAAGTATTGGAGTTTCAGCTTCAACATCAGTCCTTCCAATGAACACCCAGGACTGATCTCCTTTAAGATGGACTGGTTGGATCTCCTTGCACTCCAAGGGACTCTCAAGAGTCTTCAACACCACAGTTCAAAAGCAGCAATTCTTCTGCACTCAGGTTTCTTTATAGTCCAACTCTCACATCCATACATGACCACTGGAAAAACCATAGCCTTGACTAGACGGGCCTTTGTTGGCAAAGTAATGTCTCTGCTTTTTAATATACTATCTAGGTTGGTCATAACTTTCCTTCCAAGGAGTAAGTGTCTTTGAATTTCATGACTGCAATCAACATCTGCAGTGATTTTGGAGCCCCCCCGCCCCAAATAAAGTCAGCCACTGTTTCCACTGTTTCCCCACCTATTTGCCGTGAAGTGATGGGGCTGTACGGAGAAGTATTAACAACCTCAGATATGCAGATGATACCATTTTAATAGCAGAAAGCCTCACGTGTCGAGTTGACTCACTGGAAAAGAGTCTGACGTTAGGAAGGATTGGGGGTGGGAGGAGACAGGGAAGACAGAGAATGAGATGGCTGGATGGCATCACCGACTCGATGGACATGAGTTTGAGTGAACTCCGGGAGTTGGCGATGGACAGGGAGGCCTGGCGTGCTGTGATTCATGGGGTCTCAAAGAGTCGGACATGACTGAGTGACTGAACTGAACTGAACTGAAGAGGAATTAAAGAGCATCTTGATGAAGGTGAAAGAGAGTGAAAAAGCTGGCTTAAAGCTCAATATTCAGAGAAACAAAGACCATGGCATCCAGCCACATCACTTCATGGCAAATAGGTGGGGGAAAAGTGGAAACAGTGACAGATATTTTCTTGGGTTCCAAAATCACTGGAGATGATGACTGCAGTCATGAAATGAAAAGATGCTTACTCCTTGAAAGAAAACCTATGACAAACCTAGACATCATATTATAAAGCAGAGACATCACTTTTCTGACAAAGGTTGCATTTAAAAAGCTGTGGTTTTTCCAGTAGTCAAGTATGGATGTGAGAGTCTGTAATAAGACTTCACTCTTTTCTCTCGGGATTAGCTTTCTCCATTTTCCACCTTAGAGAGCAGCTGACTGGCCCCATGGCCCTGAACTTATATACTTCATAAGTCCAATATTTGTGGACTCCTACTGACCCAGACTCTTCATGAGTGCAAATTCCAAATTTGTGAGAGGAATATGATTGGCTCATCTCAGCCAATGACTTGGCTTCCCCTGGTCAGAGTTTTCCCTTATCCAATTGGCTGTGTCCAGGGAGAAGTGAAGTCACTCACAAAAGAGTTGCAGCATCCCAATCAATGGATGAGGAGGCAATTGTTAGAGAACAGGGATATGGGTTCTCAAATGTCCACAAAGCATCTACCTCAATGATGAGTAAGGAGTTGAAGCACTAGATGTTCAAGGCTACTAATTTTCTACCCAGTAAAAATCCAGCAGAAGCAAAACAGCCTCCAGACTTTTGTAATGGATAAAAATGACAGCTGGAACACATTTCTATTCATAACAGCATTATTCTCAATAGCCAAAAGGTGGAAGCAACCAAAATGTCTACCAGTGGATGAAAGGGTAAACAAGTCTGGTAAATATATATACCAGTGGAATATTTGAGGACATTATGCTAGGTGAGCTAAGCCAACCACAAAAAGACAAAAATGATATGATTTCACTTATGAGTTAGCTAGAGTAGTCAATCACAGAGGGAGAAAGTAGCATGTTGATTGCCAGGGGCTGAGTGCTGGGAGGGGAAAATGGGGAGTTGAATAATGTCTATCGTTTAAGAAGATGAAAAATTTCTGGAGATGGAGAGTGACGATGGTCATACAACAGTATCAATGTACTTAATGCCATTTAACTGTACACTTAAAAATAGTAAATTTTGTTATGTTTATTTTACCACAATTTAAAAAGCTATTGTTTTGACTGCTAGACACATGGCCATTAGGGAATTAGGGGAAAAGCAGGTCCATTTTCTCTGGGATTTTCTCCACTCTCACAAAGAAGTAGTTGTTCCTGGATCACATCTAAGGTAATTAAATCTTTGGTCACATTAAATTATACACACTCCTTTTCTTCTCTGGCCATTTCTAAGGATTTTTTTTTTCTATAAACAAACAGGAAGTCGAGGTGATAACATAATGTTTTATACTCTAGGTTTAACTAAAACACAACTGTGCTCAGAATGAGCACTCCTTGAAGGGAGAATCTAGGACAGGTTATAAAAGAAAATATATTAAGCTATAAACCTTTGTAATCTTTCTGCCCTGGGCCCACCTCACTTGCTTTCTTTTCTTGTATAGTACCTAGGTGAGGGTAAAAAAGAAAAAGTGGCAGAAACCAGAGAGTTGAGCCTAAAGAGGGGAAGGAGGTAAAGTGGAAAGGCTGCCAGGGATTGATTTATGAGGGAGTTTTAGGAAGGTGGAAAGAGAGAAGAGAGACAGGCTGGAGAAGGATTTTTGAGTTTTGCTGTGCTATGAAGGCTTTTTTCTTTGGTGTTTCTAGCAAAAACTGCACCAAATATGTAAATTGCCTTTCAATTACTATCTATATGAATGTCTTAAGGAGATGAGGTAAGGTTCAAGGTGACAAGGCCACATCTGGGTCATGTTTATGTTTTCAGGACCTCAGGACCGAGGAAACTGTCTACAATCATGCCTCGGTCAATTGGATATGACAGAGGCATGAATCCTGTGCCCTGTCATTAGGATAATGCCCTTATCAGCTCCCTTCATCCCCTTCTGCTACCCAGATCTTTTGGAACCCCTTTCTGAAGTGACTGACGAAAAGAAGCTGAATCAGTCCCCTCTATGGGGGAAATACTGCAGCAATTATCACTTTATGTCATCCTGAAGCTCTGTGAAAGAGCTGAAGCAAGGAAAGATAATGGTGGTGACAGAAATTATGTCAAGAATAGCTGTATATCACTTCATTTAGTACAGGGGGAAGTAAAAATGTTCATAAAAGTCCATTTGATCTGAAAGCAAATAACTTAAGTCATTCAAACTCGGTCTTGTTGGACCGTAAAGCCTCTGGCAATATTTTGGATAAAGGACTCTATAGAAAAATAAATTATATTTATTGAATTGAACTTCAAGTAATAACCCTGCCACCTACTCTTTTTTTTTTTTTTACTGGCCCTCCATGTCCTGTGAATTTTGATGAATTACAAAAAGTTCTATGCAAACATAATCATTTAAACAAAAAGCTATCCAGGTAATAATACAAGCACCTTTAAGCTGGAGAAAAACTCATTCACCTTTTAGATTTGATCATGATTTATTTTTCACTGCTTCTTCAAAATCACGTTCAGAATAATACTGTCTTGTTTAAGACTCCAGGTGTTCCTATGAATATACCATTTGATTCTAGAGAGAATTCACTCTTGGTTGTTTTTGGTTAGATTTCTTTCACCACTAAGCTCTGAATCTTGGGTTTTTGTGTTCAAGTCTGATACTAAACCTGTCCAACCCAGCACCTCCTTCACACAGAAATGATGCAGGGAGCATCCCAGAATCATGCCAAAACATAAAAGAATATACTCTTGGAATCCCACATAATTGTTTATCTTGCTTTCTTGATCATGATTTCTCTGCATTGCCTCTTATGGTGACTCAGCTCATGTTGTACTTCTTACAGGAAGCTCTTATCCTCAGGCCAGGTTATGCTATGTGCCTTTCCCAGAAGATCTGTATGTGAGTGCTTATTGAAATTTAGATACTTGGAATCATTGATTGCCCAGTGTTTGAAGAATTCATTCAGTCATTCATTTGCTCAACAATGTTTATTGAGAGTCTACTACGCTTCAGACACTGTTCTTGGCACTGGGAACACAGCAGTGAAGGAACTGGACACAGATTTCTGTCAAATGGAGCTTACATCTGAGAAGGGAGATGCAGACAAGTATATATAAAAAATAGGCAAGTATATATAAAAATAGAGATAATAAGAGTTATGAGGGGAATATAGCATGGAAGTTCAGTTTAGTTCAATCATTCAGTCACGTCCAACTATTTGTGACCCCATAGACTGTAGCATGCCAGGCTTCCCTGTCCACACCCAACTCCTGGAGCTTGCTCAAACTCATGTCCATTGAATCAGTGATGCCATCCAACCATCTCATCCTCTGTCATCCCCTTCTCCTCCTGTCTTCAATCTTACCCAGCATCAGGGTCTTTTCTAATGAGTCAGTTCTTCACATCAGGTGCCCAAAGTATTGGAGCATCAGTTTCAACATCAGTCCTTCCAACGAATATCCAGGGCTGATTTCTTTTAGGATTGACTGGCTGGATCTCCTTTTAGTCCAAGGGGCTCTCAAGAGTCTTCTCTAACACCACAGTTCAAAAGCATCAATTCTTTGGTGCTCAGTTTTCTTTATGGTCCAACTCTGACATCTATACATGAGTATTGGAAAAGCCATAGCTTTGACTAGATAGACTTTTGTTGTCAAAGTAATGTCTCTGCTTTTTAATATGCTGTCAATACCTCCTAGAACTAACACCAAAAAAAAGATGTTCTATTCATCATAGGGGAATGGAATACAAAAGTAGGAAGTCAAGAGATACCTGGAGTAACAGGCAAGTTTGGCCTTGGAGTACAAAGTGAAGCAGGGCAAAAGCTAACAGAATTCTGCCAAGAGAATACACTGATCATAGCAAACACCCTTTTCCAACAACACAAGAGACGACTTTATATATGAACATAACCAAATAGTCAATACTGAAATTTGATTACATTCTTTGTAGCTGAAGATGAAGAAGTTGTATACAGCCAGCAAAAACAAGACCTGGAGCTGACTGTGGCTCATATCTTCAGCTTCTCATAGCAAAATTCAGGCTTAAACTAAAGCAAGTGGGGAAAACCACTAGGCTAGCCAGGTATGACTTAAATCAAAGCGCCTATGAATATATAGAAGAGGTGAAGAATAGATTCAGGGTTTAAATCTAGTAAACAGAGTGCCTGAAGAGCTATGGATGGAGGTCCATAATATTGTATAAGAGGCATCAAACAAAGCCATCCCAAAGGAAAAGGAAAGCAAGACGGTAAAGTGGTTGTCTGAGGAGGCTTTACAAATAGCTAAAGAAAGTTGAAAAGCAAGGGAGAAAGGGAAAAATACACCCAACAAAATGCAGAGTTCAGAGACTACCAAAGAGAGACAAGAAGCCTTCCTCAATGAACATTGCAAAGAAATAGAGGAAAGAAACAGAAGGGAAAGGCTAGAGATCTCTTCAAGAAAATTGGGAATATCAAAGAAACATTTCATCCAAAAATGGGAATAACAAAGTACAGAAAGCTTTTTAATTCTCTGCTTTCTTCAACTTATCTAACTTATATACAGAACACATCATGAGAAATGCCAGGCTGGGTGAGTTATAGGCAGGAGTCAAGGTTGCCAGGAGAAATATCAACAATCTCAGATATGTGGATGACACCTCTCTAATGGCAGAAACTGAAGAGGAACTAAAGAACCTCTTGAGGAGGGTGAAGGAGGAGAGTGAAAAAGCTGGCTTAAAACTAAATATTAAAAACTCTAAGATCATGGCATCTGGTCCCATCACCTCATGGCAAACAGAAGGACAAAAATTGGAAGCCTCTTCTTGGGCTCTATAATCACTGAGGATGATGACTGCAGCCATGAAATTAGAAGATGATTGCTTCTTGGCAGGAAAGCTGTGACAAACCTATAAAGTGTGTTAAAAAGCAAAGACATCACTTTGTTGACAAAGATCTGTGTAGTCAAGGCTGTGGTCTTTCCAGTAGTCACATATGGTTGTGAGAGTTGGACCATAAAAAAGGTAGAGTGCTGTAGAAATAATGCTTTCAAACTGTGGTGCTGGAGAAGATTCTTGAGAATCCCTTGGACAGCAAGGAGATCAAACCAGTCAATCTTTTAAAAAATGTATTTATTTTAATTGGAGGTTAATTTCTTTACAATATTGTAGTGGTTTTTGCCATACATTGACATGAATCAGCCATGGACGTACATGTGTCCCCTATCCTGAAACCCCCTCCCACCTCCTTACCCATCCCATTTCTCAGGGTCATCCCAGTGCACCGGCCCTCAGTGTCCTGTCTCATGCATCGAACCAAGGAAATCAACCCTGAATACTCATTGGAAGGACTGATGCTGAAGCTGAAGCTCCAATACTTTGGCCACCTGATGTGAGCAGCTGACTCATTGGAAAAGAACCTGATGTTGGAAAAGCTTAAATGCAGAAGAAGAGGGTAACAGAGGATGAGATGGTTGGATGATATTACCAATGCAATGGATATGAACTTGGGCAAAGTGTGGGATATGCTGGGGGACAGGGAGGCCTGGCGTGCTGCAGTCCATGTGGTCATGAAGAGTCAGAAATGACTTGGCGACTGAACCACAATTGGTGGTGGGAGACAGAGATGACCTCTATCTGCAGAAGCTCAACAGGTGAGATGCTCACTTTTCCAACATGCCTTGCAACTAGAGTGAGCAAAAGATATTGCTTTAGGATCTGGAAAGTTAAAAAAGCTGGGACAGCGGGGAAGCCATCCTATCACAGCTGTGCCAGCAAAAGGCTGCCTCCAGGGGCACTGGGCAGAGTCCAGTACAAATTTACAGCATCCCGTGCTGGAGTTGTTCACTGACTACAGTTGTGGTCCTCATCGTAGTGGTCTTGAGACTGAGGTACTAGCTACAGCTGAGCCTCCCTTTTTCTGCCTATTTTCTGAGTCTTGTTCTTTAGGCTCTCTGGCACTTCTGTGGGCTCCCTGGTATTTTTCCAGTAACTTTTTCTGCTGAAATAAGCCAAAATTGGTTTCTCTTGCTTGCAACCAATAACTCTAACCAATCGGCATATCTTATTTCATCCTGTGCTTGCCTCAACCAGTGTTTCTGTCTCAATGCATTATAATGTCTTGTTCATCTCTGTGTCTCTTGTTCACAAAAAACTCTTAAACTGAAGTGAACTTGAATAAAGGGGCCACATATTTATTATTCACTGCTTTGCCTCTGGTTTCTAGCCTGTGCTTGGCATATAGTAGTGGTTCAGTATTATTTTGTTGTTGTTGAATACAGGAATGAATAAGACAAGGAGATAATGCACAGATGAAAATTCTGAGTCCATGCTTTTCTTCCCAGTATCCTTACTTTCAAAGCCCAGAAGCCATATCCAAGGCAGCTCTGTTACTCAAGTTGAGCTTGTTTCCTGCAGCAATCATGTATATCAAAGGTGATTGCTTCTCCATTTCTGGCTAATACAGCCCTCCATCAGGGTGCCATTGCAGAACTCATTGATTTTAGGAAGGAATAATACATGTCAGAATGAGTCCTCAATATTAGTTCAAGGAAGAGAGGGTGGAAATTTACTGAATGCAGAACAGAACTAGGATATCTGGACTCCACTTCAGTGGAGCCAATGGTCTTGGGTGCATTATTACATGTGCCCCAGTTTATTCTTCCGTAAAATAAGGAGTTTGAGCTTATCACTAGGTGTGCTGTTGACATTATGGGCTGACACATTCTTTGTTTGGGGGATGGTCCTGTACATTTTAGATTGTTTAGCTGCATCCCTGGCCTCTACTCAATAGATACTATAGCATTCCCTTGGTTGTGACAAAGTCCCCAGACATGGTCAAATCTCCCCCAGGATGTAAAATTGCACCCAGTTGAGAACTACTGAATCAGATAATATCTAAACATATTATAAGTTCTAGGGTTGAAGCCAGAGTTGGAGCTTGTTCGCTGCCATATCCTAGCACATTGCCCAGTGTGTAGCATCATAGAAAGTAATCAATACGATACAAATGAGAATAAATATATAGCTTCTTTTAGCTAGAAAACTTCTCTAGCATGAAAAAAATCATGTAGATGGTAATGATACTGATTATTAATGTGATCACCACTACTTGGGTGTTATTTATCATTACTGGATAGAAATGGGCTAAGGCACTATTACAAAATGGGTCCATCTTCCCACTTTGGCAATCAAATAGTGACCGTAATTGTCAGGGATGGTTCACTCACTCCTGATAGTTATTTCAACCATATTCCCCCAAAATCAATTCTGAATTTTGTGAATATGGTAAAAAGGTTAGTTTAGAAGAATGAATTTAAATTTTGGAATGAGACCTGTACACAATTTACTGTTCATTTAGCATAAAATATATACGATTATGGATACTAATTTTCAGCCCTAAATTGTTCACTATCTTTTGCTATGTGTGACTAAGAAAGTGGTTTCTAGCCAGCCCATCTAGGACTTTCCTTCTTATTTTTCATCTTATATGTATCTACTTTTGGCATTCTATGTTGTCTTATGGGAATTGGATTAGCTATGTAGAGCAGTTTGGGTCTGTTATCGTCTTAACAATATTAGGTCTTATAATTCAGGAACATGAGATTATTCATTTAGGTCTTTAATTTTTTTCAACAATGTTTTGAAAAAATTTTCACTTATTGAATTTTATTCCTAAATGTTTTATTGATGGTATCACCAATGGAATTATTTTCTTAATTTCATCTTTAGATTGTTTGTTGCTGGTATATAGAAATGCAATAGATTTTTGTATATTGATCTTATATCCTGCAACCTTTTTGAATTCATTTATTCATTCTAACAGCTTATATGCAAACAACTCCTTAGTGGACTTGTATTAAAGATTTTCTATATGCAAGATCATGACATCTGCAATAGAGACAGTTTTACCTTTTTTTTCAATGCCTTTTATTTCATTTTCTTGTCTAAATGTCCTGGATACAGCCTCCAGTACAATGTTGAAAAGAAAAGTTGAGAGTGGGTGTCCTTATCTTATTCCTAATCTGGGAGGAAAAAGATTCACCTTCAAGGATAATGTGAGTTGTGATTTTTTCATACCTGCCCTTTATCAGCTTAAGAAAGTTCCCTTCCATAACTAATTTGTTGAATGGTCTTATGATAAAGGGATGTTGAATTTTGTCAAGTGCTTTTCTGTGTCTATTCAGCTAATCAAGAGGTTTTTGTGCATTGTCCTATTTATGTGATGTATTCCACAACTTGATTTTTGGTTGTTAAACCTACCTTGCATTCCTGGGATAAAATCAATTTGGTCATGATGTATTATCCTTTTTATATATTGGTGGATTCAATTTTAAGCACTTTTTAGTATTTTTACATCTGTCTTCTTAAGAAATACTGGTACATAGTTTCTTACTTTAATGTCTTTGTTTTTTGTATCAAGGTAATACTGGCTCCAGAGAAAGAATTGGAAAATATTCTTTCCTCTTATATTTTCTGGAAATGTTTGTGAGGAAATGGTACTAATTCTTCATTAAATGTTTAGTAGAATTCACCAATGTATCCATCTGGTCCTATGCTTTTCTTTGTGGGAAGTTTCTTGATTGATTATTATATCTTTTTACTTCCCATAAGGCTACACAAATTTTCTGTTTCTTTGTGAGTCCTTCTTGTTAATAAATAAATAAATGGGGGTGTTTTACTGGAACATAGTAATACTTATTCATTTACATTGTCCATGACTGTTTTGATAAAACAATGACGAAGTTGAATATACGGCACACAAAGTCTAAAATATTTACTATGTAGAAGCTCCAATACTTTGGCCACCTGTGAAGAGCCAACTCATTGGAGTTGGAAAACCCTGATGGCCACCTGTGAAGAGCCGACTTATTGGAGTTGGAAAACCCTGATGCCAGGAAAGATTACATATGCAAGAGGAGAAGAGGATGACAGAGGATGAGAGGGTTGAATGGCATCACTGATGCAACAGATAAGAGTTTGAGCGAATTTTGGAGATGGTGAAGTCCATGAGGTCGCAGAGTCAGACATGACTTAGGGACTGAACAGCAGCAACAAATAAAGAGGCATAAACTAAGTATTGCCTTAGGTTCACAGAGAAGTGTTGTGTGAGTTATTCTTACCAGTAGTGATGAGAGGAAAAGGCTGGGAGCTGAAGCCATCTCTAGAAGTGGCTGCTGTATTTCTGTCTGCTGTGTATTTGAGCTGCACCTCAGAAGACATGTAGGTAAAGAGGCATTTTCTAGAGTTTTCCTCAGGGGTAGGGGTGGAATTGATACTGAGTCCAAAGAAACAAGCTGCATTTCTTTTCTTCAAACAGAATTGCTATAGATATTTCAATACTAGAAAATAGTTGCTTAGAATTACAAGATACTAAGAAGCAAGTGAGTATAACTTCCTAGTTTTGGGGTGGTATGCTGTGCTTAGTTGCTCAGTCATGTCTGACTCTTTGCAACCCCATGGACTGTAGCACCATCCCTAATTTTGGGGTGGGAGGGTGTAGTTGCTTTACAATGTTGTGTTAGTTCCTGCTGTACAATGAAGTGAATCAGCTATATGTATACATATATCCCCTTATTGGACCTCCCTTCTCACGTCCCACCTTCCATCCCATCCACTAGGTCGTCACAGAACACCAAGCTGAGCTCCCTGTACTAGCTATCTGTTTTACACATGGCAGTGCACATATGTCAATCCCAGTCTCTCAATCCATGCCTCCCCTCACAATGGGTGCCCACATCTGTTCCCTACGTCTGTGTCTCTATTCCTGCCCTGAAAATAGGACCATCTGTACCATTTTTCTAGATTCCACACGCACTTACTTCACTCTATACTGATAGATGTTGCTGCTGCTAAGTCGCTTCAATCGTGTCTGACTCTGTGCGACCCCATAGATGGCAGCCACCAGGCTCCACCACCCCTGGGATTCTCCAGGCAAGAACACTGGAGTGGGTTGCCATTTCCTTCTCCAATGCATGAAAGTGAAAAGTGAAAGTGAAGTCGCTCAGTCGTATCTGACTCTTAGCGACCCCATTGACTGCAGCCTATCAGGCTCCTCCATCCATTGGATTTTCCAGGCAAGAGTACTGGAGTGGGGTGCCATTGCTTTCTCCGTTGATAGATGTTAGACTCATCCATATCTCTACAAACGACCCAGTTTCATTCATTGTTATAACTGAGTACTAGTCCACTGTGTATATGTACCACATCTTCTTTATTGATTCATCTGTTGATGGGAATTCAGGTTGCTTCCGTATTCTGGCTATTGTGAATAGTGCTGCAGTGAACATTGTGGTACATGTGTTTTCTGGAATTATGATTTTCTCAGGGCATATGCTGAATAGTGGGATTGTTCGGTCATATGGTAGTTTTATTTTTAGTTTCTTAAAGGAATCTCCATACTGTTCTCCATAGTGGCGGTATCAGTCTACATTCCCAACAACAGTGCAGGAAGGTTCTCTTTCCTCCACACTCTTTCCAGCATTTATTGTCTCTAAATTTTTTGATAATGCTCTTTCTGACTGGTGTGAGGTGGTACCTCATTGTAGTTTGAATCTGAATTTTTCTAATAATTAGGGATGTTAAACATCTTTTCATGTGTGTGTGGTTTTATTTTTTATTTTTTGCCATCTGTTTGTCTTCTTTGGAGAAATGTCAATTTAGGTCTTCCACCTATTTTTTGATTGGATTGTTTGTTTACATTGAGCTTCATGAGTTGTTTGTATACTTTGGAGATTAATTCTTTGTCAGTTGCTTCATTTGCAAATATTTTCTCCCATTCTAGGGTTGTCTTTTCATCTCTTTCATGTTTTCTTTGCTGTGCAAAAGCTTTTAAATTTAATTAGGTTCTATTTGTTTATTTTTTGTTTTTATTTTCATTATTCTAGGAAGTGGGCCAAAAAAATTCTTGCTTTGATTTATGTCAAAGTGTGTTCTTCCTGTGTTTTCCTCTAAGAGTTTTATAGTGTTTGGCCTTATATTTAGTCTTTACTTGATTTTGAGTTTATTTTTGTATATGGTGTAAGAGAGGCTTTCCCAGTGGCTCAGCTGTAAAGAATACATCTGCAATGCAAGAGATGCAGGTTTGATATCTGGGTAAGGAAGATCTCTTGGAGAAGGAAATGGCAACCCACTCCAGTATTCTTGTCTGGTCAATCCCATGGACAGAGGACCCTGGTCGGGGAGAGGGGGTGCTACAGTCCATGGGGTTGTGACTTACAACAGCAATGATGTAAGAAAGTGTTCTAATTTCATCTTTTTACATGTAGCTGTCCAGTATTCTCAGCACCACTTATTGAAGAAGCTCTCTTTTCTCCATCATATATTTTTGCCTCCTTTGTCATAGATTAGGTTACATAGATAGGTATGTGAGTTTATCTCTGGGCTTTTTATCCTGTTGCATTGATTTTCGTTTCTATTTTTGTGTCAGTATCATACTTTCTTGATTACTCTAGCTTTGTAATGTAGTCTGAATTTTGGGAGCCTGATTCTTCCAGCTCTGTTTTTCTTTCTCAAGATTGCTTTGGCTATTTGGGGTCTTTTGTGTTTTCATACATATTGTAAACATTTTTGTTCTAGTTCTTGAAAAATGCCATTGGTAATTTGATAGGGATTGTATGAAACTGTAGATTGCTTTGGGTAGTATAGTCATTTTCACAGTATTGATTCTTCCAGTCCAAGAACATGGTATACCTCTCCATCTATTTGAATCACCTTTGATTTCTTTCATCAGTGTCTGATAGTTTCTGCCTACAGGTCTTTTGTCTAGGTAGGCAGGTTTAGTCCTAGGTATTTTATTCTTTTTTGTTGCAATGGTGAATGGGATTGTTTCCTTAATTTCTTTCTGATCTATCATTGCTAGTGTATAGGAATATAAAGTATTTCTGTGCATTAATTTTGTAATCTATGACTTTACCAAATTCATTGATTAGCTCTAGTATTTTTCTGGTGTTATGTTCAGAATATTCTATGTTTATTATGTCATCTGCAAACAGTGATGGTTTTACTTCTTCTTTCCCAATTTGGATTCCTTTTATATCTTTTTCTTTTCTGATTGCCTTGGCTAGGACTTCCAAAATTTTTCTGAATAATAGTGGTGAGAGTGGACATCTTTGTCTTGTTTCTGGTCTTAGAGGAAATGCTTTCAGTTTTTCCCCACTGAGAATGATGTTTGCCATGGGTTTGTTGTAATGGCCTTTATTATGTTGAGGTATTTCCCTCTATGGCCACTTTCTGGAGGGTTCTTTTTTTTTTTTTAATCGTAAATGAGTATTGAATTTTGTCTAAAGATTTTTCTGCATCTAATGAGATGATCACATGGTTTTTATTCTTTAATTTATTAATATGGTGTTTGACATGGATTGATTTGTGTATATTGAAGAATCTTTGCATCCCTGGGATAAATTCCACTTAATCATAGTATATGATCTTTTAATGTGTTGTTGAATTCTGTTTGCTCATATTTTGTTGAGAATTTTTGAGTGTGTGTTCATCAGTAATATTGTTCTCTGATTTTCACTTTTTGTGGTATGAGTAACAGGGTAATGGTGGCCTCATAGGGTAAGCTTAGGAGTGTTCCTTTCTCTGCAACTTTTTGGATGAGTTTGAGAAAAACTGGTGTTAGCTCTTCTCTAAATGTTTGATAGAATTTCTCTGTGGTTCAGTCTAGTCCTGGACTTTTGTTTATTGGAAGATTTTTTTTTGCTGTATAAGGTCTTAGTTGCAGCAGGCAGGATCTTTGTTGCATCATGCATATCTTTTGTTGTGGTGCATGGACTCTTTAGTTGTGGCACACAGGCTCCAGAGCATGTGGGTTTCAGTAGTTGTAGCATTTGGGCTCTTTAATTGTGGTACACAGGCTCTAGAACTTGTGGGTTCTGTAGCTGCTGCATGCAGGCTCTCTATTTATGGCACAGGGGCTCCAGAGTGTGTGGACTTCAGCAGTTGAATCATGGGGCTCTCTAACTGTGGCACACAGGCTTAGTTGCTCTGTGATATGTGGGATCTTAGTTCCCAGGGGTCAAATCTGTGCCCCCTGAATTGCAAGGCAAGTTCTTAACCACTCGACCACCTGGGAAGTGCCTGTTAGAGGATTTTTAATTGCAGTTTCAATTTCATTATTTGTGATTGGTCTATTTATATTTTCTGTTTCTTCCTGATTCAGTCTTGGAAGGTTGTAGCTTTCCAAGAATTTGTCTATTTCTTCCAGGTTGTCCATTTTATTGGCATATAGTTGCTCATAGTAGTCTCTTATGATCCTTTGTATTTCTGTGGTGTCAGTTTTAACTTTTCCTTCTTCACTTCTAATTTTATTGATTTGAATCCTCCCACTTTTTACCGATGAGCTTGGCTAAAATTTGTCAATTTTGTTTATTTTCTCAAAGAACCTGCTTTTAGTTTCATTGAGTTTTGCTATTGTTTTCTTTGCTTCTATTTCATATATTTCTTCTCTGATTTTTCTTTCTTTCTTTCTACTCACTTTAGGTTCTATTTGTTCTTCTTTCTCTAGTTGCTTTAGGTATCAAGTTGCTGCTGCTGCTGCTAAGTCGCTTCAGTCGTGTCCGACTCTGTGCGATCCCATAGACAGCAGCCCACCAGGCTCCCCCGTCCCTGGGATTCTCCAGGCAAGAACACTGGAGTGGGTTGTCATTTCCTTCTCCAATGCGTGAAAGTGAACGTGAAGTCGCTTAGTTGTGTCTGACTAGTAGCGACCCCATGGACTGTAGCCCACCAGGCTCCTCTGTCCATGGGATTTCCCAGGCAAGAGTACTGGAGTGGCTTGCCATTGCCTTCTCCAAGGTATCAGGTTAGGTTGAGATTTTTCTTTGTTTCTGGAGGTAGGATTGAATTGCTATAAACTTTCCTCTTAGGACTGATTTTGCTGCATCCAATAGGTTTTGGGTCCTTGTGATTTTTGTTGCAATTTATTTCTATGTATTTTTTAATTTCTCCTTTGATTTCTCGGTTACTTAGTAGTGTGTTGTTTAGCCTCCGTATGATTGTGTTTTCTGTAGTTTTTTTTTTTCCTTTAATTGATTTCTAACCTCATAGTGCTGTGGTGAAAAAAATTTGCTTGATACAATTTCAATTTTCTTAACTTTTCCAAGGCTTGACTTGTTATTCAAGATGTAACCTATCCTGGAGAATGTTCCATGCACACTTGAGAAGAAAACGTATTCTGCTGCTGTCAGATGGAATTTCCTATAAATATCAATAAAGTCTATCTGGTGTATTGTGCCATTTAAAGATTGTATTTCCTTATTAATATTCTGTCGGGATGATCTGTCCATTGGCATAAGTTGGGTTTTGAAGTCCCCCAATATGATTGTGCTACTTTCAATTTCCCCTTTTATGGCTATTAGCATTTGCCTTATTTTTAACAGCTCATATGTTGGGTACTTTTCCAGTGAGTCAACTCGTCGCATGAGGTGGTCAAAGTATTGCAGTTTCAGCTTTAACATCGATGTTGGGTACTTAAATATTTATAATTGTTATGTCTTCTTCTTGGATTGATCCCTTAATTGTTATGTAGTGTCCTTCTCTGTCTCTTATAAAAGTCTTTATTTTAAGTAAAGGACAGGGAGGCCTGGCGTGCTGTAGTCCATGAAGTGGCAAAGAGTCAGACATGACCGGATGACTGAACAACACCAATGTTTTAAAATTTAGCTTGTCTTATAAAAGTATTGCTACTCCAGGTTTCTTTTGATTTCCATTTGCATGGTATATCTTTTCCCATCCCCTCACTTTCAGTCTGAGTGTGTTCAGAATCTGAACTGAGTCTCTTGTAGATGGGTCTTGTTTTTGTATCCATGTAGCCAGGTTGCATCTTTTGGTTGGAACAGCTAATCCATTTACACTGAAGGTATTTATCTAAAGGCAGAGGCACCAGAGATCAAATTGCCAACATCCGCTGGATCTTGGAGAAAGCAAGAGAGTTCCAGAAGAGCATCTATTTCTGCTTCATTGACTATGCCAAAGCCTTTGATTGTGTGGATCACAATAAACTGTGGAACATTCTGAAAGACATGGGAATCCCAGACCACCTGACCTGCCTCTTGAGAAACCTGTATGCAGGTCAGGAAGCAACAGTCAGAACTGTACATGGAACAACAGACTGGTTCCAAATAGGAAAAGGAGTGAGTCAAGGCTATATATTGTCACCTTGCTTATTTAACTTATATGCAGAGTACATCATGAGGAACGCTGGGCTGGAAGAAGCACGAGCTGGAATCAAGATTGCTGGGAGAATTATCAATAACCTCAGATATGCAGATGACACTACCCTTATGGCAGAAAGTGAAGAGGAACTCAAAAGCCTCTTGATGAAAGTGAAAGAGGAGAGTGAAAAGGTTGGCTTGAAGCTCAACATTCAGAAAACAAAGATCATGGCATCTGGTCCCATCACTTCATGGGAAATAGATGGAAAAACAGTGGAAACAGTGTCAGACTTTATTTTTTGGGGACTCCAAAATCACTGCAGATGCTGATTGCAGCCATGATATTAAAAGACGCTTACTCCTTAGAAGGAAAGTTATGACCAACCTTGATAATATATTAAAAAGCAGAGACATTACTTTGCCAAACAAAGGTCCGTCTAGTCAAGGCTATGGTTTTTCCCGTGGTCATATATGGATGTGAGAGTTGGACTGTGAAGAAAGCTGATCGCCGAAGAACTGATGCTTTTGAACTGTCGTGTTGGAGAAGACTGAGAGTCCCTTGTACTGCAAGGAGATCCAACCAGTCCATTCTAAGGGAGATCGATCCTGGGTGTTCATTGGAAGGACTGATGTTAAAACTGAAACTGCAATACTTTGGCCACCTCAAGCGACGAGTTGACTCACTGGAAAAGACTCTGGTGCTGGGAAAGGTTGGGGGTGGGAGGAGAAGGGGACGACCGAGAATGAGACGGCTGGATGGCATCACCGACTCTGTGGACATGAGTTTGAGTGTACTCCGGGAGTTGGTGATGGACAGGGAGGCCTGGCGTGCTGTGATTCATGGGGTCGCGGAGAGTCGGACACGACTGAGCGACTGAACTGAACTGATGTTCCTATTACCATTTTCTCTATTGTTTTGGGTTTGTTTTTGTAGGTCATTTTCTTCTCTTGTGTTTCCTGCTCAGAGAATTTCCCTTAGCATTTCTTGTAAAGTTGGTGGTGCTGAACTCTCTAAGGTTTACTCATCTGTAAAGCTTTTGATTTTCCTGTTGAATCTGAATGAGATCCTTGCTGGATAGAGTAATCTTGGTTGTAGTTTTTTTCCCTTTCATTATTCTAATTACATCCTGCCACTCTCTTTTGGCCTGTGGAGTTTCTGCTGAAATATCTGCTCACTACCTTATGGGTGGGTGGAGGGGGGTGGTCCCTTGTATGTTATTTATTGCTTTTTCCTCGATGCTTTTAATATATTTTAAATTTTTTTGATAGTTTGATTAATATGTGTCCTGGTGTGTTTCTCCTTGAGCTTATGTTGTATGGGACTCTCTGTACTTCCTGAATTTGGGTGGCTATTTCCTTTCCCATGTCAGGGAAGTTTTAAGTATAATCTCTTGAAATATTTTCTCAGATCTTTTCTCTTTCTCTTCTTCTAGGATCCTATAGTTTGAATGTTGTCCCAGAGGTACCTGAGAATATCCTCATTTCTCTTCATTCTTTCTTCTTTATTCTGCTCCTTGGTAGTTATTTCCACAGTCCTATCTTCCAGCTCACTTGTTCATTCTTCTGTTTCAATTATTCTGCTTTGATTCTTTCTGGTGTATTTTTCACTTCAATTATTGTGCTGTTCATCACTGTTTTTGTTTGTTAGTTCTTCTAGGTCCTTGCTAAACATTTCTTGTGTCATTTCATTCTGTGCCTCCGTGCTATTTCTGACATTCTGGATTATCTTTACTATCATTATTCTGAATTGTTTTTCAGGTAGGTTGCCTATTTCCTTTCATTTATTTGGTCTTGTAGGTTTCTACCTTAATCTTTTATCTGTAAAATATTTTTTTTGTCATCTCACTGTTTTTGATGGGTGGGGCTGTGATCCTGTCTTGCAGGTTGTTTCGCCTGAGGTGTCCAGCACTGGAATTTGCAGGCAGTTGGGTGGAGCCAGGTCTTAGTGCTGAGTTAAGGACCTCTGTGAAACCTCACATTAATTAATATTCACTGGGACCTAAAGCTCTCTGTTATTCCAGTGCCTTGTGGAGAAGGCAATGGCACCCCACTCCAGTACTCTTGCTGGAAAGTCCCATGGATGGAGGAGCCTGGTAGGCTGCAGTCCATGGGGTAACTCAGAGTCAGACACGACTTCACTTTCACTTTCACACATTGGAGAAGGAAATGGCAACCCACTCCAGTATTCTTGCCTGAAGAATCCTAGGGATGGTGGCACCTGGTGGGCAGCCGTCTATGGGGTTGCACAGAGTTGGACACGACTAAAGCGACTTAGCAGCAGTAGCAGCAGTACTCAGTAACCCTCCCCCACCCACCACAGGAGTTCAGGTCCAATGCCTGGCCCATGAACCACAATTCCACAACCCATGTGGTACAGCAAAAACAGCAACAACAACAAAGAAAAAGCAACAGCAAGGATCAGAACAAAAAAAATTTTTTTAAGTAAAATTAAAAAAATAAAAATATGCAGTAGAAAAATAACAATAAAAATGAAACAGCAATAACAAGAGAGAACCATAACAGCAAAAAAATTATAATTTATATGGAAACAAAAAAGACCCAGAATAGCCAAAGTGAACTTAAGAAAGAAGAAAAGAGCTAGAGGAATCAGTCAGTCTCCACAACTTCAGACTATACTACAAAGCTATAGCAATCAAGACAATGTGGTACTGGCACAAAAGCAGAAATACAGATCAATGAAACAGGATAAAAAGACCAGAGATAAACCCACACATCTATGGCCATCTAATCTTTGACAAAGGAGGCAAGAATATACGATGGAGAAAAGATAGCTTCTTCAATAAATGGCACTGGGAAAACTTGACAGCTACATGTAAAAGAATGAAATGAGAACACTTGCTTATACCATACACAGAAATAAACTCAAAGTAGGTTAAACACTAAATTTAAGACCAGACACTATAAAACCCTTAGAGGAAAACATAGGAAGAATACTCTGACATAAATCACAGCAAGAATTCTTTTACCCACCTCCTAAAATAATGAAAAGAAAAATAAACAAATGAAATTAAACTAATTAAACTTAAAAGCTTTTGCTCTGAAAAGGACACCATAAATAAGAGAAAAGACAACTCTCAGTATGGGAGAAAATATTTGCAAATTAAGCAACTGACAAAGGATTAATATGCAAAATTTAGAAGCAGCTCATACAAATCAACATCAAAAAACAAACAAACAGAAAAGCCAAAAACCAAACAACCCAATCAAAAAATAGATGGGAAGACCTAAATAGCTATTTCTCCAAAGAAGACACACAGATGGTCAAATGACACATGAAAAGATGTTCAGTATTACTAATTATTAGAGAAATGCAGATCAAAACTACAATGAGGTATTACCTCACACCAGTCAGAATGATCATCATTAAAAAAATCTACAACCAATAAATGCCAGAGAGGATGTGGAGAAAAGGGAACCCTCTTGCACTGTTGGTGGGAATGTAGATTGATATAGTCACTATGGAAAACAGTATGGAGGTTCCTTAAAAAACTAAAAATAGAGCTACCACAAGACCCTGAAATCCCACCCCTGGGCATATATTCAGAGAAAATTATGATCCAAAAGGACACATGCACCCCAGTGTTCATTGTAACACTCTTTACAATAGCCAAGACATGGAAGCAACCTAAATGGCCATCGACAGGAGAACGTACGAAGATGTAGTGCGTTCACGCGAAGTCGCTTCAGTTGTGGTCAGCTCTTTGTGACCCCATGGACTGTAGCCTTCCAGGCATCTCTGTCCATGGGATTCTCCTGCAAGAATACTGGAGTTAGTTGCCATTCCCTTCTCCAGGGTATCTTCCTGACCCATAACTCGAACCTGAATCTCTTACGTCTCCTGTACTGTATATACATTCTTTATACATTGGAATTATATATATATATTCCATATAATGGAATATTCAGTTCAGTTCAGTTCAGTCTCTCAGTCGTGTCCGACTCTACGCGACCCCATGAATCACAGCACGCCAGGCCTCCCTGTCCATCACCAACTCCCGGAGTACACTCAAACTCATGTCCACAGAGTCGGTGATGCTAAACCATTAAAAGGAATGGAATGATACAATTTTCAGCGACATGGATAGACCTAGAAATTGTCACACTGAATGAAGTAAGTCAGAGAAAGAAAAATATCGTATGACATTCCTTATATGTGGAATCTAAAAAGAAATGATACAAAGGAACTTATTACAAAACAGAAACAGACTCACTGACTTAGAGAATGAACTTATGCTTGCCAGGGGAAAGGATGGGGGAAGGGATAGTTAGGGAATTGGGGATGGGGATGTACACACTGCTATATTTAAAATAGATAACCAGCAAGGATCTACTGTATAGCACATGGAACTCTGCTTAATGTTATGTGAGATAGCTTGGATGGGAGGGTTATTTGAGGAAGAATCGATACACGTGTATGTTTGGCTGAGTCCTTTTGCTTTCACCTGGAACTATCACAATATTGTTAATCGGCTATACCTCAATACAAAAAAAAAAAAGTTTAAAAAAAATGAATGAAATTCAGTCATTGGTAGTGATGCGGATGGACCTAGAGCCTGTCATTCAGAAAGTAAATCAGAAAGAGAAAAACAAACATGGTTATTAAAATACATGTTGGCCTTCCCAGGTGACGCTAGTGGTAAAGATCCTGCCTACCAATGCAGGAGACGTAAGAGACACGGGTTTGATTCCTGGGTCTGGAAGATGCCCTGGAGGAGGGCACAGCAACACACTCCAGTATTCTTGCCTGGAGAATCCCATGGACAGAGGAGCCTTGTAGGCTGTGGTCCATAGGGTCACAAAGAGTTGGACACAACTGAAGCAACTTGGCATGCACACATGCATGGAATCTAGAAAGTTGGTACAGATGAACCTGTTTGCAGATCAGAAACAGAGATATAGATGTAGAGAATGGACATGTGGACATAGCGGTTAAAGGGCAGGTGAGAATAATTGGGAGAGGGCTTCTTTGGTGGCTCAGTTGGTAAATAATCCACCTGCAATGCAGGAGACCTGGGTTCGATCCCTGGATGGAGATCACCTGGAGGAGGGCATGGAAACCCACTCCAGTATTCTTACCTGGAGAATCCCTATGGACAGAGATTCCTGCCAGCTGCCGTCCATGGGGTTGCAAAGAGTCAGGCACAACTGAGCGACTAATCACAGCACACAGGATTGACATATATATATACTACATTGTGTGAAATAGGTAGCTACAGGGAAGCTGCTGTGCTACACAGGAAGCTCAACTAAGTGCTCTGCGATGACCTAGAGGGGTAGGATCAGGGAGAAGAGGATGGGTGTGATGGAGGTTCAAGAGGGAGGGGTATATGCATACACACAGTTGATTCACTTCATTGTACAGCAGAAACTAACACAACATTGTAAAGCAATTATACTCCAATAAAAATGTAAAAAATAAAAGAAAATAAGAACAAATAAAAATAGTAATAAAAAATAATTCTCTGGTGCTTTCTCTATCAGTGTCCTTGCCCCCATGGTGAGCTACAGCTTATACCTACCTAGTAGGTCTCCAAGACCTCTAGGTAGGTCTCTGGTCCAGCCCAACCTCTGTGTGTGCTCCTCTCAGCTTCTCCTGAAGCTGGTTTAAGGCATACATGCCTGCCTGGGGCAGCCAGGGCACAATCTTCCACTGGTACATCCAGAGGAGGCCTTGGAAGAGGGGCAGCACAAACTCACATGGCAAGAATAGGCCTGGGGGTGGGGTGGGGTTCAGGGGACCCACTGAGTTGGAAGAGCCCTGGTTGGGGGTGTATGGCCCAGGCCAGAAGACCCATGTGGCCAGGAGAGGCCTGGAGGGGGTCTCAGGGGGTCTTCTGAACTCAGGCCACCAGGGGGCTGAATGAGACCCTGGGGGAGGGGTGCTCACACTCAGGATCTGCACAGCCAGAGGGGGTCCCCGGGGATGGAGGTTCAGCCTGGTACCCCAGCAAGTTTGCCAGCAGAGAAGACACTGGCTGCATTCCTCTCCAATCCCCTGAGGTCCTTCTCCTTCCCTGCCAATCCCCCATACAGCTCTCTGGATATGAGAGCCCCTCCCCTCCCCCAGGCCCTCCTTAGGGCTGCTGATCCATTGTCTCCACTTTTCTTCCCTCCCTCCCACATCCTACCTGGTCTCACGGGTGTTCCTCTTGTCACCTTTAGATGTCCAAGAACAGTGCCTAAAAGGTGCCAAGTTGTGAGGAGATGTGAATTCTGTGTTCTCCTACTCCACCGTCTTGACTCCATCCCCTGACTCCCTCATGCTTTAAATAAGATATAGAAGCAAAGGGATTTGTCCAAGGCCACTCAGTTGTTGACCAATTATTTTATTGGCAGGACTAGAGCCTGTGTTTCCAGACTGTAGACTCAAGGCTGTTTCCATTAGGCCACTTGGATGTGCAGGTAGCAGGGTCAGAAAAATCACTCTTGGGGACACTAGAAACAGATAGCCCGGGTCTGAGTTCTGGCTTTGTCACTTACTGACTCTGTTACTCATCACAGGGTTTAAGAGCTTGAATTGCCTCATCTTGGACCCCAACTCTCCCCCACCCCCCGCCAGAGTAGAGGTTCAGAGCTTAGAGTCTGAAACCAGACTCTGAGCTTCATTCCAGCTCCACTAACTATGTGACCTTGGGCACATTACTTCACCTCTCTGAGTCAGTGATGTGGATAATTATAGTATTAATACTTACTTCACAGAGCTGTGGAACTGAGTCAGTTTAGGTCTAAATGCCTGATACACAGAATAATGTCCAGAACACATAAAGTACCATATGTTAACATTATTATAATCAAAACGGTGGATTGTATGACTGTTATAAGGACCAATGAGAGTGATTAAGGTGAAAGCATTTTCTAAACTTGTGTAATAAAACAAGTGGAATTTATTATTTTTCTCTATCTGAATTAAAGGACTAGCAGCTCGGAGAATGAATTGATGACTGTCATTTATTAAAGCCTCACTGTGTGCCAGGGAATCTATTTCTATTATTTAAGCACCCCCAATAACCCAGAGATGGTTATTGGTTATTATTTTTTGCTGACAAGAGTGGCAGTGTAGCAGAGTGTAGGAAGGAAGCCCACAGAATGTGAGTCTGAATCCTCACTCAGCCACTTACTGGCTGTGTGAGCACGGGTGAGTTTATTAAATTCCTCATGCCTTGTATATTATCATATGTGACCAGTCCAGGTTCGATGCATGATACAGGATGCTTGGGGCTGGTGCACGGAGATGACCTGGAGGGAGGATATGGGGAAGAGGGAGGTGGGAGGGGCCTTCAGAAGGGGGAACACGTGTACGCCGGGGCGGATTCATGTCAATGTATGGCAAAACCAACCAATATATTAATGTAAGGTAATTTGCCTCCAATAAAATAAATTAAAAAATAAAAAAAATAAATAAATTCCTCATGCCAAAATATCCCAGTCTATAGATAAGAATGATGAGAATAGTAGTTTCTGCTTTATAGGTTGTTCTGAGAATTAAACGACTTCGTTTTGCAAAGTGCCTAGGATAGTGCTTGACACATAGTATTTGTTTAAGAAAGAAGGGAGGAAGGGAGAGAGAAAAGGAAGGAAGGAAAGAAGGGAGGGAGAGAGCCCCAACAAGATTAAGTGATTTGTCCACAACAAGTGACTAATACATCCGAAAGTTGGGATGTGAAAGCAGATCTGTTTGGGTCCTTTCTGAAGTCTGTGCCTCTTCTGCTCATATGGCTTAGGAGAAAGGCAGATACAAGAGATGTTTCAGGATGTCAGGCACCAATCAAGCAGGTTCCAAATGGATGCATGATCAGGGAAGGCATGAGCCATTAAGTGGTGTTCAGAAAGGATAACCATCAGCTTGAGAGTTAGTCCACTTGACATATTTCCAGGGTTTCTGAGGCCACGTAATGAATAGGTCCTTGCATCCCTTGCCAAGGACTTGCCATGTTGGAGCTCACAGCCCTGTCTTTGCTCTCCCAATACTTTGGGAGCTCAGGGAGGGGATCTGCGGTTCAGAATCTAGAAATTGCAGACTACAGTCTGCTGTTTCTCAGTTGGTGTGCAGTGTGTTGCTGGATCATCTAATGAAGTCTTCATTTGTGTTTTCTTCTCCTGGTACCTTGTCTCCTGGAATTTAAGATGCAATTGATTTTAAGATGTGCCACTGCTTTTTGTTTCACTAAGAAAAAAAAATCACACTACTAATTAAGCTATGATACATGCTTGTCATTAGAATTTTACTTTTATATTTGTTTAATAAAAAGCCTGTTAGTCTTTTTGAGACATCAATTTGAACATGTATCATTGTAATAGAATTCTAATGGATATATCAAAAAGAAAATTTTGACAAAAAATGGTTTAGGATGGTCTTAAAACCTCTTCACATACAATGCACAACCCTTGTGAATCATTTTCCAACTCAGAGCCCTCTGTGATCAACAGTGTCTATGATTTTCCACACAGAGTCAGCCTCTGTGCTGTTCAGAGTGTTGATGATATAGCATTTCCTAGAAGACAGCTCCATCATTGTCTCTCGGATTTTCTTCCAAACCTCTGACATTCATTCTACAAGTTTGGATGCTGACATTTTCTTGATCTTGCAATGAAGGTTTTAGTCATTTGTTGATGGACAGGTCAAAGGGCTGTAGGTGTCCAGACCATCTATCTGGAGCCACAGTCAATTTGGACATGCACAGGAAATGTTACCTGTGTCTTGACTGCCAATGACCAATGGTAAGATGGCATCAATAGCGATGCCTCAGACTTTCAGAGATGTTAAGAGGCAGGAAAAGATTTACATCTTAGAATAAATAAAATAAGGTGTTTTCCACTCCTTTGTCTTTGCCTGGAAGGAGAACCCCCTTCTAGCTTTATTGCAGAATTTATTGGGGAGGTAATACTAGATGGGCTCTGAAAAGTGAGGATGGGGAGGCAAGTTCTTTTTGGGGGTGGGGCAGAAATGAGAAGGGCAGAGAGAAGAATAAATCCCAAGTAGACGCTAGTAAAGTCATGCTCAAAATTCTCCAAGCCAGGCTTCAGCAGTATGTAAACCGTGAACTCCCAGATGTTCAAGCAGGTTTTAGAAAAGGCAGAGGCACCAGAGATCAAATTGCCAACATCCGCTGGATCATGGAGAAAGCAAGAGAGTTTCAGAAAAACATTTATTTCTGCTTCATTGACTATGCCAAAACCTTTGACTGTGTGGATCACAATAAACTGTGGAACATTCTGAAAGAGATGGGAATCCCAGACCACCTGACCTGCCTCTTGAGAAACCTGTATGCAGGTGAGGAAGCAACAGTTAGAACTGGACATGGAACAACAGACTGGTTCCAAATAGGAAAAGGTGTACATCAAGGTTGTATATTGTCACCTTGCTTATTTAACTTATATGCAGAGTACATCATGAGGAATGCTGGGCTGGAAGAAACACAAGCTGGAATCAAGATTGCTGGGAGAAATATCAATAACCTCAGATATGCAGATGACACTACCCTTATGGCAGAAAGTGAAGAGGAACTCAAAAGCCTCTTGATGAAAGTGAAAGAGGAGAGTGAAAAGGTTGGCTTGAAGCTCAACATTCAGAAAACAAAGATCATGGCATCTGGTCCCATCACTTCATGGGAAATAGATGGATAAACAGTGGAAACAGTGTCAGACTTTGTTTTTTTGGGCTCCAAAATCACTGCAAATGCTGATTGCAGCCATGAAATTAAAAGACGCTTACTCCTTGGAAGGAAAGTTATGACCAACCTGGATAGTACATTAAAAAGCAGAGACATTACTTTGCCAACCAAGGTCCGTCTAGTCAAGGCAATGGTTTTTCCCGTGGTCATGTATGGATGTGAGAGTTGGACTGTGAAGAAAGCTGATCGCCGAAGAATCGATGTTTTTGAACTGTGGTGTCGGAGAAGACTCTTGAGAGTCCCTTGGACTGCAAGGAGATCCAACCAGTCCATTCTAAAGGAGATCAATCCTGGATGTTCATTGGAGGGACTGATGCTAAAGCTGAAGCTGTAATACTTTGGCCACCTCATGCGACGAGTTGACTCACTGGAAAAGACTCTGATGCTGGGAAAGGTTGGGGGCGGGAGGAGAAGGGGACGATGGAGAATGAGATGGCTGGATGGCATCACCGACTCTGTGGACATGAGTTTGAGTGTACTCCGGGAGTTGGTGATGGACAGGGAGGCCTGGCGTGCTGTGATTCATGGGGTCGTGGAGAGTCGGACACGACTGAGTGATTGAACTGAACTGAACTGAACTGAGGGGAAGTTGGGGAGCTTCTGTGAGGCTAGAAGCTGATCCCTTAATGAGGCCTTGGGGAGTCAAGACCTTAGGGTGATGGTCAAGGTTCACCCATGGAGATGTGTTTAGACCCTGGGCTTCCAGCACCCTTTGGGGTCCCATGGCCAAGCAAGACCCATCATAGTAGAGCTGCCTGACTCTGAAGAGTGAAGTGGCTACCAGAGTATTTTGCTCTTCCTAAGAACTTTGATTCTGAAAGAGATGGGAATCCCAGACCACCTGACCTGCCTCTTGAGAAACCTGTATGCAGGTCAGGAAGCAACAGTTAGAACTGGACATGGAACAACAGACTGGTTCCAAATAGGAAAAGGTGTACGTCAAGGTTGTATATTGTCACCTTGCTTATTTAAATTATATGCAGAGTACATCATGAGGAACGCTGGGCTGGAAGAAACACAAGCTGGAATCAGGATTGCTGGGAGAAATATCAATAACCTCAGATATGCAGATGACACTACCCTTATGGCAGAAAGTGAAGAGGAACTCAAAAGCCTCTTGATGAAAGTGAAAGAGGAGAGTGAAAAGGTTGGTTTGAAGCTCAACATTCAGAAAACAAAGATCATGGCATCTGGTCCCATCACTTCATGGGAAATAGATGGAAAAACAGTGGAAACAGTGTCAGACTTTGTTTTTTTGGGCTCCAAAATCACTGCAGATACTGATTGCAGCCATGAAATTAAAAGATGCTTGCTCCTTGGAAGGAAAGTTATGACCAACCTTGATAGTATATTAAAAAGCAGAGACATTACTTTGCCAACCAAGGTCCGTCTAGTCAAGGCAATGGTTTTTCCCGTGGTCATGTATGGATGTGAGAGTTGGACTGTGAAGAAGGCTGATCGCCGAAGAATCGATGCTTTTGAACTGTGGTGTTGGAGAAGACTCTTGAGAGTCCCTTGGACTGCAAGGAGATCCAACCAGTCCATTCTAAGGGAGATCAATCCTGGGTGTTCATTGGAGGGACTGATGCTAAAGCTGAAACTCCAATACTTTGGCCACCTCATGCGACAAGTTGACTCACTGGAAAAGACTCTGATGCTGGGAAAGGTTGGGGGCGGGAGGAGAAGGGGACGACCGAGAATGAGATGGCTGGATGGCATCACGGACTCTGTGGACATGAGTTTGAGTGTACTCCGGGAGTTGGTGATGGACAGGGAGGCCTGGCGTTCTGTGATTCATGGGGTCGCGGAGAGTCGGACACGACTGAGCGACTGAACTGAACTGAAGAACTTTGAGTTCCTTTCCTAGTCCTGGAGAGTGAGAAGAAACTCTGGTAATGACTGGAATTGAATTTCCCACCTGGCCAATGGGATGAGGCTGGGATTCAAATTTGACTTAGAGAAAATAAAGTACTATGACAGTTTTTCTCCACTTAATTCATAGAATAAGAGCTAAATTCATATCTGTTACTTGTCTGTTAAATAAAGAACTTTTTTAAATTGAAAAACTGCTCTGGACAGAAATAATCCTAGTGTCTAGCCCCAGTTCCCCCAGAATTTCTCTGTGTGGCCTCATTGAGCTTTATATGGTATTTCTCAATGGGTCACTATTATAGGCATTTGGGGCTGGACAAATCCTGCGCATTGCAGATTGTTTTGCAAACAGCTCCTTTTGCTGTCAATGGTGTCTGTTTGATTACTATGACAACCCCAAATGCTCCCCACATTTCCAAATGGTTTTTGTCAGGGAAGTGCCACCTCTGGTGGAGAATCACTAGAATAATGGGCTATAGTCATGGTGTTACTGAGTGATGTTTAAACTCTTTGCGCTTAGATTTCATTCATCATTGCCACTGTGATAATTTAAAGATAAATTCTGAGCAGAATGAAAGTATGCAAAACAAAGAAACAAGGAAATGGCAAAACAACTGATTACATTAAAACATCAAACTCTCTGAGAGTTAGCTTGGGAGAAATCAAATATGTTTGTTCTTTGTGCCGCAATGGTTATTCTTAGAATAGCTAAGAACGCAAGAAACTCTAAACAAGTGCTACTTATCTGCTTTCTCAACATAATTTGGGAAAGTGAAAAAAGAAAACATGATCATAATGATTACCTAATTTCAGACTGGTGGCCATGAGAAAACACTCCTTTTGCTGAGGGGAAAGAAAACAAAAGAACACTTTACTTTTCTAGAATTTTTAATATGCCAGATACTGCAGTAAAGGTATTGCATGGATTCCCAGTTGATCTTCACTGCAATGCTGATGCAGCCATTGTTGTTTCCATTTAACAGGTGAGGGAATCAAGGCTCGGGGAGGTTATCACTTGCTCAAGGTCATACAGCTAGGAAGGGATAAAAGACACATAATTTTTTCATCACAAAACACTCTCCAGATTAAACTGGAGGAGGGTTTATCAAAGCAGCTTTTAAGACTGACTAGCTGGAAGAAAAAGTCAAATCATGATAAGAGAGGGAATGGTCAAGGCATAACTGGGGAGGTTGGTGCTGAATGTGGATGGTCAGGTGAGCTGAAAGAAAGGAGAACCAGAAGTCAGGAGGGCTCAGCACAGGGCTCAGTGGACGCAATAAGTGAGGACAAGACATTTATAATTGAGCTTCTGGGCATTTACATGTGTGTGTGTGTCTATCTGTGTGTATGGGTCTCCAGTATCCCTTTTGCCTGGATCAGAGG
Source organism: Moschus berezovskii (assembly GCF_049115385.1). Taxonomy (NCBI): domain Eukaryota; kingdom Metazoa; phylum Chordata; class Mammalia; order Artiodactyla; family Moschidae; genus Moschus; species Moschus berezovskii. Next base: position 24,430,545 of record NC_142486.1, on the reverse strand, counting down.
CAAGAAAGGGAAAGGAGACTTAAAGGAATCATACAGTATTGATGGGCAAGACGATCAGCTGTGTTACCAATGTGCTTGGTTTAAGGACATGGTCTGTGCTGTGGGCTCCTAAATACAGACTCCTGCAGTAAGAATTTGGAGAAGGAAATGGCAACCCACTCCAGTGTTCTTGCCTGGAGAATCCCAGGGACGGGGGAGCCTGGTGGGCTGCCGTCTATGGGGTCACACAGAGTCGGACACGACTGAAGTGACTTAGCAGCAGCAGCAGCAGTAAGAATTGTGCTCAGACTTCTCTAGCAAGGCCGCTGAAAGCTTTTGCTTCTTAGATGCTCCTTTGGCATGAAGCTGGGATAGTGATTTCATTGCAGCACTATTGGATTCACCGTTTACTCCTGCCGGTTCAGCTAAATTATAGCCAGTTAGCTGACACAGAGGCTGCTTGCCAGTCCTGGGCACTGTTTGGTCGCTGCTCCATCCTTGGACAGTCCGTGCCAGATCTCTCTGCTCTTCCAAGGTTTTGGCTGATATTGCTTCCCTGGCTCTCCTTTTGTACAGGGTCACCACTTTCAGAATCAGCCATTTCATTTTCTGTGCTCCAGCCATTCTGAATACTGTTCAGTTCTTCAAACGTGTCTGGCTTTTTCGAGGCTCTAGGCCTTGGCACGTATGTGTCCCTCCACCTGAAGCACTCTTGCATCTTCCTGGCCTCTGTGCCTGGCCACCTCATCCTTTCGATCTCAGCTGAGACAACACTTTTCTCAAGAGGGCTTTCTGATGCCTCATGCTGGGCAGGGGTCCAAGCCAACATTTATTTCCCACTCTGTGTCCACACACCTCCTCCCCAGCCCCAAATCAGGACATCGACTTGTCACCCCTAACTAGTTATTATGACTGTCTGTTTACCTGTTAGTCTACCCTGTTAGGTGGTTAGCATTATAAGTGTTAGGGGTAGCACACTGACTGAAACCGCCCACCCTGGCCAGGCACCATAGTAACCATTTGCATGGGTTGTTTTACGACAGGAGGTCCTGGTAAGGAACAGGGAACTAATAAGCCTCCACCAACCGGGAGAGTTCAGGAAAGGTCACAATGAGACACCACATGTCCGACCACCTCCCAGAATCCTTTTTGCTGGCATCCATCTTGGCTGAACAAAGCGTGAACCACCAGGAAGGGCTCTGAGTCAGATGATTGGCTAAAGACAACCCGAAAACTAATCCCATCACCAAAAAACCCGAGACTGCGAGCCACATGGCAGAGCAGTTCTCCTGGATTCCCTTACCCTGCTGCTCTCTGCCCCGGTGCCCTTTCCCAATAAAATTTCTTGCTTTGTCAGCACATGAGTCTCCTTGGACAACTCGTTTCTGAGTGTTAGACAAGGGTCCCCCTTCCTGCAACATGAGAACAGAGACTTTATTTGATGTGTGTCCAATTTCAGTTCTTGAGATGAAACTTTGCAACTATCTATTGTTAGTTACTGACAGCATTGGCATTCTTTGTTTGAATGCAGGGGGACGTTCCAAAAACCCTCCTTGGGAGAAGATTTGACATATGTGAAATGAGTGGTGCCTACTTGGTTCATTTGATGGAAATAGAAAGCTGTCGTCCTTTAACAGTCTTACTCTGACATTAGATAATCTACTCTTCTGAGCAAACTGTCTTCTGTTGAGATGTACATATACCTGGAAGAATTAATCATTTATTACAAATTAGCTATTCTCAGAGGTCTCAAATCAGGCTGATTGGAGGGATTACTAAATAGAGTTTTAAAAAATACAGATTCCTTGTCCCTATCCACAAAAATTCTGATTCAGCTGGACTCCGGAATGAATGGATCATTAGCATACTTTCATTCAGCCAACTTTTTAAGGTGAAGCTTTTAACACCAGTAGAACAGTGTATTCTGATGGTAATTTAGAGGGTTAGATTTCATTTCAGCACCAATTTTATCCCTGATTTACAACTAAATTAATCTCCTTTGAGGAAGGATGTGGATTGGTTCAACCCACTTTCACTCTAGCTTCCTTCTTTCTTTTGTTCCTGGAAAGATAAAAACCACATCTCCCAAAGAAGGTTTCTGAAAATCAGACACCCTTGCCTGAAACTCAGTTTCAGAGCTGAATTAAGTAGGGGGCAAGTTAGGAGGCACCCTTGCTGGTGCAGCACATAGTGGAGATGGCTCAGATCTCCAGCTGTAGAGCAGTATCATGGGAGTGGAGGTTCCTTTGGGGCTCAATTCTGCTGTTTGACTTTAGGAGTCATCCCAAGAAACTCAGTCTAGAAGCTGTTTCTTCAATTTTCCCAAGAATTCTAAAATCCATCCTCCACAAAGCCATTAACAGAGCCCCAAAACCCAAGAGATTGATGCTTTAAACGCTGAAGTTCTCTGCAACCAAGTACTAGAAAATCACCTAACAATTCTAGTTCAAACCTCAGACGTTGTCATTCACATTCACACCATTGACACCTTGGGGTCTTGGGAAGATGAGTTTTACCTGTTAGCTTCTCTGTAGAGTCTTCTCTCCACAAAGTGTTGACCACTAAGCGGGTTGCATCATGATTCCATAAAGCCCCAGTTTTTTGCTTCCCTTGTGGTTTCCCCATCCTAGATGAAAGTCCTGTTTCTTCCCTTTCTAGAACTTTCAATCTTTCATCAGTAGTTAACCTAGTGTCTGCGATAGCACAGATTCTTATAAACATCTGTTGAATGAATTCATTAAATAATGAATTAATGAGGAAGTGAGTGAACAAGTAGGGGATGGGGGAATGCAAGTGAAATGGTAACATAATACCTGTGACCAAGTGGGCACTCAATGAATAACCACAGAATAAATAAAGATAGGGACTTTTCTACTGTCAATGCAAGATGTTTCCCTTTTCTCCACACCCTCTCCAGCATTAATTGTAGAATTTTTGATGATGGCCATTCTGACCATACATGATACTTCAGTGTAGTTTTGATTTGCATTTCTCTAATAATGAGCTATGTTGAGCATTTTTTCATGTGTTTATTAGCCATCTATACATCTTCTTTAGAGAAATGTCTGTTTAGGTCTTCTGCCCAACTTTTGATTGGGTTATTTGTTTTTCTGGTATTGAGCTACAGGGCTTTCCTGGTGGTTTAATGGTAAAGAATCCACCTGTAATGCAGGAGACGTAGGTTCGATCCCTAGGTTGGGAAGATCCCCTGGAGGAAAGTATGGCAACCCACTCCAGTATTCTTGCCTGGAGAATCCCATAGATTGAGAAGCCTGGTAGGCTACAGTCAGTAGGGTTGCAAAGAGTCAGACACGACTGAAATGACAGAGAATGCACGCACTCCCACATTGAGCTACATGAGCTGCTTGTACATTTTGGAGATTAATCTTTGGTAAGTTGTTTCATTTGCTGTTATTTTCTCCAGTTCTGAGGGTTGTCTTTTCACCTTGTTTATAGTTTCCTTTGCTGTGCAAAAAAATTTAAGTTTAATTAGATCCCATTTGTTTATTTTTATTTCCACTACTAGAGGAAGTGGGTCATAGAGGATCTTGCTGTGTTTTATGTCAAGGAGTGTACTGCCTATGTTTTCCTTTAAGAGCTTTATAGTTTCTGGACTTACATTTAAGTCTTTAATCCATTTTGAGTTTAGTTTTTGGAGATCCCTTAAAAAACTAGGAATAAAACTACCATATGACCCAACAATCACACTACTGGCCATATATCCTGAGGAAACTGTAATTGAAACAGACACATGTACCCCAGTGTTCACTGCAGCATTATTTACAGTTTCTAGGACATGGAAGCAACCTAGATGTCTATTGATAGATGAATGGATGAAGAAGTTGTGGTGCATATATACAACAGAATATTAGTTGTAAAAAGGAACACATTTGAGTCAGTTCTAATGAAGTGGATGAACCTAGAGCCTATTATATAGACTGAAGTAAGTCAGAGAGAAACAAATGCTGTGTATTAGCACATATATCACCAACTCAATGGGCATGAGTTTGAGCAACTCTGGGAGATAGTGAAGGACAAGGAAGACTGGCATGCCATGGCATCGCAAATAGTTGGACACAACTTAACAACTGAACAACAACAACGTATAAATATGGAATCTAGAAAGATAGTACCGATGAACCTATTTGGAAGGCAACAGTGGAGATGCAGACATAGAGAACAGACCGGTGGACACAGAGGGGGAAGGAGAGGGTGGGATGAACACAGAGAGTAGCATTGAAACACATATTACCATGTATAAAATAGATAGCCAGTGGGAACGAGCTGTATGATGCCAGGAACTCAAACCTGGTGCTCTGTGACAACCTAGAGAGGTGAGAAGGGATAGGAGGTGGGAGGAAGGTTCAGAAGGGAGCAGACATTTGTACATCTATGGCTGATTCATTTTGACGTATGGCAGAGACCAATACAATGTTGTAAATCAATTATCTTCCAACTAGAAATAAGTAAATTTTAAAACAAGATGTGAACAAATGGATAGTATGTTAGTACAATAGGCGCTAGCACTGTAGGTATGTACCTAATAGTACATAGAAGGTGCTCATTAAATTTTTATTGAATGAATAAATGGATATCTATGACTCTAGCAAACTTCTTGGCCTATAACATTTTAAAATAAATGAATGAACCATAATTTCCTACACATGCATGGATTCTTTCCTGCATCATTTCTGCCTCCATTCCTCCTATTCACCTTGGCTATGTTCCCATCTCCTCCCTTGGAACCTTCCTTGACCCTAAGTGAGCCATCAGTTCAGTTCAGTTCAGTTCAGTTGCTCAGTCATGTATGACTCTTTGAGACCCCATGGACTGTAGCACTCAAGGCTTTCCTGTCCATCACCAACTCCTAGAACTTGCTCAAACTCATGTCCATTGAATCGGTGATGCCATCCAACCATCTCATTCTCTGACGTCCCCTTCGCCTCCCACCTTCAATCTTTCCCAGCATCATGATCTTTTCCAATGAGTCAGTTCTTTGCATCAGAAGGCCAAAGTATTGGAACATCAGCTTCAGCATCAGCCCTTCCAATGAATATTCAGGGTTGATTTCTTAAGGATTGACTGGTTTGATCTCCTTGCAGTCCAAGGGACTCTCAAGAGTCTTCTCCAACACCACATTTCAAAAGCATCAATTCTTTGGCACTCAGCCTTCTTTATGGTCCAACTCTCGCATTCATACATGATGACTGGAAAAAAAAATAGCTTTGACTCAACAGACCTTTGTTGGTGAAGGGATATCTCTGCTTTTTAATATGCTGTCTAGGTTGGTTACAGCTTTTCTTCCAAGGAGCAAGCGTCTTAATTTCATGGCTGCAGTCACCATCTGCAGTGATTTTGGAGACCAAGAAAATAAAGTCTGTCACTGTTTCCATTGTTCCCCATCTATTTAACATAAAGTGATGGAAACAGATGCCATAATCTTAGTTTTCTGAATGTTGAGTGTTAAGCTAGGTTTAACTCTCCTCTTTCACTTTCATCAAGAAGCTTTTTAGTTTCTTTCATTTTCTGCCGTAAGGGTGGTGACATCTGCATATCTGAGGTTATTGATATTTCTCCTGGCAATCTTGATTCAGCTTGTGCTTCATCCAACCTGGCATTTCACATGATGTGCTCTGCATATAAGTTGAATAAGCAGGGTTACTATATTCAGCCTTGATGTATTCCTTTCCCAATTTAGAATCAGTCCACTGTTCCATGTCTGGTTTTAACTATTGCTTCTTGATCTGCAGACAGATTTCTCAGGAGGCAGGTCAGGTGGTCTGGTATTCCCATCTCTTTAAGAATTTTCCACAGTTTATTGTTATCCACACAGTCAGTCTTTGGCGTAATCAATAAAGCAGAAGTAGATGTTTTTCTGAAACTCTCTTGCTTTTTTTATGATCCAGTGGATGTTGGCAATTTGATCTCTGGTTCTCTGACTTTTCTAAATCCAACTTGAACATCTGGAAGTTCTTGGTTCATATACTGCTGAAGCCTTGCTTGGAGAGTTTTGAACATTACTTTGCTAGCGTGTGAGATGAGTGCAACTGTGTGGTAGTTTGAGCATTCTTTGGCATTCCCTTTCTTTGGGATTGGAATGAAGACTGACCTTTGCCTGTGGCCACTGCTGAGTTTTTCAAATTTGCTGGCATATTGAGGGCAGCACTTTCACAGCATCATCTTTCAGGATTTGAAATAGTTCAACTGGAATTCCATCACCTCCACTAGTTTTGTTCGTAGTGATGCTTCCTAAGGCCCACTTGATTTCATATTGCAGGATATCTGGCTCTAGGTGAGTGATCACTCCATAGTGGATATCTGGGTCATGAAGATCTTTTTTGTATAGTTCTTCTGTGTATTCTTGCCACCTTTTCTTAATATCTTCTGTTTCTGTTAGGTTCATACTATTTCTCTCCTTTATTGTGCCCATCTTTGCATGAAGTGTTCCCTTGGTATCTCTAATTTTCTTGAAGAGATCTCTAGTCTATCCCATTCAATTATTTTCCTCTGTTTCTTTGCATTGTTCACTTAAAGAGGCCTTCTTCTCTCTCCTTGATATTCTTTGGACCTCTGCATTCATATGCTTATATTTTTCCTTTTCTCCTTTGCTTTTCACTTCTCTTGTTTTCTCAGCTATTCATAAGGTCTCCTCAGACAACCATTTTGCCTTTTTGAGTTTCTTTTCCTTGGGGATGGTCTTGATGACTGCCTCCTGTACAATGTCATGAGCTTCTGTCCATAGTTCTTCAGGCACTCTTTCTATCAGATATAATCCCTTGAATCTATTGGTCACTTCCACCGTATAATCGAAAGGGATTTGATTTAGGTCATACCTGAATGGTCTAGTGGTTTTCCCTACTTTCTTCAATTTAAGTCTGAATTTTGCAATAAGAAGTTCATGGTCTGAGTAACAGTCAGCTCCTGGTCTTGTTTTTGCTGACTCTATAGAGCTTCTCCATCTTTGGCTACAAAGAATATAATCAATATGATTTTGGTATTGACCATCTGGTGATGTCCACTTGTAGAGTCATTTCTTGTGCTGTTGAAGAGGGTGCTTGCTATGACCAGTGCATTCTCTTGGCAAAGCTCTGTTAACTTTTGCCCTGGTTCATTTTGTACTTCAAGGCCAAACTTGCTTGTTACTCCAGTTATCTCTTGACTTCCTACTTTTGCATTCCAGTCTCCTAGGATGAAAAGGATATCTTTTTTTCGTGTTAATTCTAGAGGTCTTGTAAGTCATCATAAAATGGTCCAATTTCACCTTCTTTGGCATTAGTGGTTGGGGCATAGACTTGAATTACTGCGATATTGAATGTTTTGTCTTGGAAACAAACAGATCATTCTGTCATTTTTGACGTTGCACCAAAGTACCACATTTTGGACTATTTTGTTGACGATGAGGGCTACTCCATTTCTTCTAAGGGATTCTTGCCCACCATAGTAGATAAAATGTTCATCTGAACTAAATTTGCCCATTCCAGTCCATTTTAGTTCTCTGATTCCAAAAATGTAGATGTTCACTCTTGCCATCTCCTGTTTGACCACTTCCAATTTACATTGATTCATGGACCTAACATTCCAGTTCAGTTCAGTTCAGTCGCTCAGTCGTGTCCGAATATCTGCGACCCCATGAATCGCAGCATGCCAGGCCTCCCTGTCCCTCACCAACTCCCGGAGTTCACCCAAACCCATGTCCGTTGAGTCAGTGATGCCATCCAGCCATCTCATCCTCTGTTGTCCCCTTCTCCTCCTGCCCCCAATCCCGCCCAGCATAAAGGCCTTTTCCAATGAGTCAACTCGTCGCATGAGGTGGCCAAAGTATTGGAGTTTCAGCTTTAGCATCAGTCCTTCCAATGAACACCTAGGACTGATCTCCTTTAGGATGGACTGATTGGACCTCCTTGCAGTCCAAGGGACTCTCAAGAGTCTTCTCCAAAACCACAGTTCAAAAGCATCAATTCTTCGGCGCTCAGCTTTCTTCACAGTCCAACTCTCACATCCATACATGACCACGGGAAAAACCATAGCTTTGACTAGATAGATCTTTGTTGGCAAAGTAATGTCTCTGCTTTTTAATATGCTATCTAGGTTGGTCATAATTTTCCTTTCAAGGAGTAAGCATCTTTTAATTTCATGGCTCTAATCACCATCTGCAGTGATTTTGGAGCCCAGAAAAATAAAGCCTGACACTGTTTCCCCATCGATTTCCCATGAAGTGATGGGACCAGATGCCATGATCTTTGTTTTCTGAATGTTGAGCTTTAAGCCAACTTTTTCACTCTCCTCTTTCACTTTCATCAAGAGGCTCTTTAGTTCCTCTTCACTTTCTGCCATAAGGGTGGTGTCATCTGCATATCTGAGGTTATTGATAGTTCTCCCGGCAATCTTGATTCCAGTTTGTGCTTCCTCCAGCTCAGCGTTTCTCATGATGTACTCTGTGTATAAGTTAAATAAGCAGGGTGACAATATACAGCCTTGACATACTCCTTTTCCTATTTGGAACCAGTCTGTTGTTCCATGACCAGTTCTAACTGTTGCTTCCTGACCTGCATATAGGTTTTCTCAAGAGGCAGGTCAGGTAGTCTGGTATTCCCATCTCTTTCAGAATTTTCCACTGTTTATTGTGATCCACACAGTCAAAGGCTTTGGCATAGTCAATAAAGCAGAAATAGATGTTTTTCTGGAACTCTCTTGCTTTTTCGATTATCCAGCGCATGTTGGCAATTTGATATCTGGTTCCTCTGCCTTTTCTAAAACCAGCTTGAACATCTGGAATTTCATGGTTTGCATATTGCTGAAGCCTGGTTTGGAGAATTTTAAGCATTACTTTACTAGCGTGTGAGATGAGTGCAATGATGGAGTGGTTTGAGCATTCTTTGGCATTGTCTTTCTTTGGTATTGGAATGAAAACTGCCTTGAGAACTCCATAAACAGAATGAAAAGCACAATGATAGGATACTGAAAGAGGAACTCCCCAGGTCGGTAGGTGCCCAATATGCTACTGGAGATCAGTGGAGAAATAACTCCAGAAAGAATGAAGGGATGGAGCCAAAGCAAAAACAATACCCAGTTGTGGATGCGACTGGTGATAGAAGCAAGGTCTGATGCTGTAAAGAGCAATATTGCATAAGCACCTGGAATGTCAGGTCCATGAATCAAGGCAAACTGGAAGTGGTCAAACAGGAGATGGCAAGAGTGAACGTCAACATTCTAGGAATCAGTGAACTATAATGGACTGGAATGGGTGAATTTAACTCAGATTACGATTATATCTACTACTGTGGGCAAGAATCCCTTAGAAGAAATGGAGTAGCCAACATGGTCAACCAAAGAGTCCGAAATGCAGTACTTGGATGCAATCTCAAAAACAACAGAATGATCTCTGTTCATATCCAAGGCAAACCATTCAATATCACGACAATCCAAGCCTATGCTCCAACTAGTAACACTGAAGAAACTGAAGTTGAACAGTTCTATGAAGACCTACAAGACCTTTTAGAACTAACACCCCAAAAAAGATGTCCTTTTCATTATAGGGGACTGGAATGCAAAAGTAGGAAGTCAAGAAACACCTGGAGTAACAGGCAAATTTGGCCTTGGAGTACGGAATGAAGCACGGCAAAGGCTAATAGAGTTTTTCCAAGAGAATGCACTGGTCATAGCAAACACCCTCTTTCAATAACACAAGAGAAGACTCTACACATGGACATCACCAGATGGTCAACACCGAAATCAGACTGATTATATTCTTTGCAGCCAAAGATGGAGAAGCTCTATACAGTCAGCAAAAACAAGACTGGGAGCTGACTGTGGCTCAGATCATGAACTCCTTATTGCCAAATTCAGACTTAAATTGAAGAAAGTAGGGAAAACCATTAGACCATTCATGTATGACCTAAATCAAATCCCTTATGATTATACAGTGGAAGTGAGAAATAGATTTAAGGGACTAGATCTGATAGAGTGCCTGATGAACTATGGATGGAGGTTCGTGACGTTGTATAGGAGACAGGGATCAAGACCTTCCCCATGGAAAAGAAATGCAAAAAAGCAAAATGGCTGTCTGAGGAGGCTTTACAAATAGCTGTGAAAAGAAGAGAAGCAAAAAGCAAAGGAGAAAAGGAAAGATATAAGCATCTGAATGCAGAGTTCCAAAGAATAGCAAGGAAAGATAAGAAAGCCTTCCTTAGTGATCAGTGCAAAGAAATAGACGAGAACAACAGAATTGGAAAGACTAGAGATCTCTTCAAGAAAATTAGAGATACCAAGGGAACATTTCATGCAAAGATGGGCTCGATAAAGGACAGAAATGGTACGGACCTAACAGAAGCAGAAGATATTAAGAAGAGGTGGCAAGAATACACAGGAGAACTGTACAAAGAAGAGCTTCACGACCCGGATAATCACGATGGTGTGAGACTCCTGGACACTCATAAGTCTGACTCAGTGTCTTGTGAGGACACTGCTCCTTTCTCCTGGCTCCTGATGCACACAAGGTTTTGTTTGTGCCCTCCAAATGTCTGTTTCCCCAGTCCCATGTAAGTTCTGTAATCAAATCCCACTGGTCTCCAAAGTCAAATTCCCTGGGGGTTTTCAGTCCCTTTGCTGGATCCCCAGGTTCAGAAACCTGTTGTGGGTTCTAGAACTTTCTTAACAGTGCAAGAATTTCTTTGGTGTAGTAGTTCTGCTGTTTGTGGTTCACTGCTCAGCGGTTCTATGGTGGGTAATGCTGCATGACACAGATCTGCTGCAGCCAGAGCACCTGTCCCCCTGGCAGGCCACTGCTGACCTGTGACTCCACAGGAGACACTGAAACACCCAAAAGCAGGTCTGGCTCAGTCTCTGTGGGGCTTCTGGCTCCTGGAGCACATAAGGTTTTGTTTGAGTCTTCTGAGTGTCTCTGGTGAATATGGGGTTTGATTCTAAAAGTGATTCACCACTCCTACCGTCTTGTTGGACCTTCTCCTTTGCCTTTGGGTGTGGGGTATCTTTTCTGGTGGGATCCAACATTGTCTTGTTGATGGTTGTTTCACAGAAAGTTGCAATTTTGTTGTTCTCACAGGAGAAGATGAGTACATGTCCTTCTACTCTGCCCTCTTATTGCGATGACAAGCTTGACATCTGTTAATCTGTCTTCTGTCAGCCAAATTCTGGTTCATCCCTGACCAACATTTAAAAAATTCCATGTTTACATAGCTTACTAAAATGAAGAGGTAAGTAGTAATGGATGTTGCCTGCTACTGCTAAGTCACTTCAGTCGTGTCCGACTCTGTGTGACCCTATAGACAGCAGCCCACCAGGCTCCCCCGTCCCTGGGATTCTCCAGGCAAGAACACTGGAGTGGGTTGCCATTTCCTTCTCCAATGCATGAAAGTGAAAAATGAAAATGAAGTTGCTCAGTCGTGTCCAACTCTTAGCGACCCATGGACTGCAGCCTACCAGGCTCCTCCACCCATGGGATTTTCCAGGCAAGAGTACTGGAGTGGGGTGCCATTGCCTTCTCTGGATGCTGCCTACTACTTGCTTATTATGTTTTAGGCACATACTAAATGCTTTCTGTGTATCATCATTTTAGAGCTTCACTACAGCTAATTCCACTCCACTGTTCTTGCCAGGAGAATCCCAGGGATGAGGGAGGCTGGTGGGCTTCCATCTGTGGGGTTGCACAGAGTCAGACACAACTGAAACGACTTAGCAGCAGCAGCAGCACAGCTAATTATCTCCAGTTTTCAGATGAGGAAACTGTGGCTCGGAGAAATTAAGTATCAAGTCCAAGCTCACACAGCTACTAAGTGGATGAGCTAAAAATTAAACCTTTATCTCTTTAACGCTAAAGCTATCTGCTGATTGTGCAGTTTCGCTCCAGAGTCCAGGCTTTTTACCCACTACACCATCCTGCCTTCCCTATTTGCTGATTGTATAGCTGTAAAACATTTGAAATAGACACACATGTGCATCTGAATGCACATTCTTTGACATTAAGATCCTTCAACAGCAGCTCAGTGGTATTCTGGATTAAATAGTTCTTTGTAAGAAGGGGCTAACCTGTACGTTGTAGGCTGGTTAGCAACATCTCTGGTCTCTAGGCACTACATACCATTAGCACTCCTCACCGCAATTTTGATGACTAAAAATATCTCCAGATATTGTAAAATGTTCTCTGGGGGTAAAATTTGCCCTTTTTGAGACAAACTGCTCCATGTAATTGAAGAGGAAGTAGTTCAGCATATTTGGGATGTTGCCAGCAGGGAAGGTGCTCAGAGATGATGGAGCTCTAAGCTGGTTAAGACCTTCGCTTGGCTGACCATCAGATTGCCTGAGAAGTCCTCCATAGGAATCAGGGGGTCAATCTAAGCCCTGCAGTTCATGGGAACACCATGTGAATTCCATACCACACGTGAACTCAGGAACTAGTTATTGATAAGGAGCTTCTGGAAGCAGTGAGATGTAATGGGGACAGTGAAAAACTGGGAAGAGCACAGGGCTCTGCTTCTACTTCATTATGTGCCTTTGGGACCATCTCAATCATCTTATAACAGTACTAATATTTACTAATGGTTATTATGTGCCTCACTGCGGATGCTGATTGCAGCCATGAAATTAAAAGACGCTTACTCCTTGGAAAGAAAATTATGACCAACCTAGATAGTATATTAAAAAGCAGAGACATTACTTTACCAACAAAGGTCCGTCTAGTCAAGGCTATGGTTTTTCCCGTGGTCATGTATGGATGTGAGAGTTGGACTGTGAAGAAAGCTGATCACCAAAAAATTGATGCTTTTGAACTGTGGTGCTGGAGAAGACTCTTGAGAGTCCCGTGGACTGCAAGGAGATCCAACCAGTCCATTCTAAAGGAGATCAATCCTGGGTGTTCATTGGAAGGACTGATGCTAAAGCTGAAACTCCAATACTTTGGCCACCTCATGTGACGAGTTGACTCACTGGAAAAGATTCTGATGCTGGGAAGGATTGGGGGCAGGAGGAGAAGGGGACGACAGAGAATGAGATGGCTGGATGGAATCACCGACTCAATGGACATGAGTTTGAGTGAACTCTGGGATTTGGTGATGGACAGGGAGGCCTGGCGTGCTATGATTCATGGAGTCACAAAGAGTCGGACACGATGAGCAACTGAACTGACAGATTATGTGCCACGGAGAGGGGAGCCTGGTGGGTTGCCATCTATGGGGTCGCACAGAGTCGGACACGACTGAAGCAACTGAGCAGCATAAGCAGCATTATGTGCCAGACACTGTCTTAATGCTTCATGTGTATTTACTCATTTAATCCCTGTGAAAATCCAATAGCTACTCCCTTTTTGTGGGTAAGGATACATGTGATGGAGTTAAGAGTCTCTATTTCCTCCCTGTGTAAAATGAGGGCTTACTGTGCTATGCTTAGTCACTCAGTCATGTTTGACTCTTTGTGACCTCATGGACTGTAGTCCACCAGGCTCCTATGTCCTTGGGGATTCTCCAGACAAGAATACTGGAGTGGTTTGCCATGCCCTCCTCTAGGGGATCTTCCCAACCCAGGAATCGAACCCAGGTCTCCCAAGCTTCAGGTGGATTCTTTACCATCTGAACCACCAGAGAAGCCCAAATGAGGGTTTGGGATAGCTTATTTCTTAGGTATCTCCTAGTATAAAAATTCTAGGATTCTAGGCAGTCATTGATGTAATATACATTTATTGAGCAAAAATATATGCTAGACAGTATGGGGCATAAATCTTCTCCAGAAGCCTATGGTTTTAGAGCAGGTGAAGAAAGACAAGCACATTTTTATTTAAGAAATTAATTGTAATGGCCACTTTTACTTAAGTAGCTTTTAGATGTCAATTACGGTTAGGTGTTTGACCAACATAGGTCACAAAATAAACCTGAGGGGCCAATATCACCTTTTCTTAGATGAACAACTGAAGCTCAGCAAGGTGAAATGACCTACTGGTGATGAGCAGAGCAGTGAAATTAGAGAGGCCTAGAAAATGCTCTATTATGTGTGGGTGCTGAGAGGTGAATGTCTTATGCCAGACTCACAGGAGCCACCGCACCCCTCTGTCATTTGAGAGAGGTTGTGATGGAGGTCAATGCAGACCCCAGACTCTGAAGTCTTGGGGCAGCTTCAAGTCTTGGGGCAGCTTCAAGTCTGTTGGCAGCTTCAAGTGCCTTTCCCTTCCTCCTGAGAATATCCATGGAGGGAGAGAGATTCTAGGTGGATGCCATGGGGAGCTGGTGGCTACATAAGTACCACACAAAGCAGTTTTATCATCTCAGCTTGTTCCAAGAAGAGCTCAAAGGCCCAAGTGTGACTGGGGCCACCTTTTCTCAGAACACCAGACGATGCTTTCCCCACTTGGTATCCCTATGTTATCTGTATAACCACTCCGTGTTGCACCTACAAGCTTGGTAAGGTCCTTTCTGCGTATCTTGTCCCTGCTCTATCCTGCTGGCCTTGTCTCTCTAGTTCCCCTCCCCTTCTAACATCACTTGGCAAACTCCTACTAATCCTTGGTGACACGCAAAATCGCCTCCTCCCAGGAGCTGTCCATAATTCTCCCAGTTTAAATGGCAACTCCTTTTGTACTTCCTTAGCCTTTGGTTTATATCTTTATTTTTATAATCAGTACCCATGTAATGTTTGTCATAGCCACTTGGAGGTTCCTAAAGGATAGAGACTCGTGCTTTATTTGTGTCCTATTGTGCCCAGTTGAAAATATGTATTCATTCATTATTCCACAAATGGTTTCGGGTATGAGGCAAGCACTGTGCTAGACGTTGGGATAGATAAGGTGAATTTTCTTTAACAACCTAGAATCCAGAGTCTGCTTCAAGAGAAAAGCAATCTAACAAAATCTGTGACTGAGTGTTCTAAGGGTATTAAAAGAAGTACATCCAGGCACAGTATGAAACAAGAGGATGACTCTACAGGAAGTCAGAGAAGGTTTTCCAAAGGGAGTGCTCCAGTGGGCTCTGAAATACAAATAAGTGGGAGCTTGTCAGGTAGACAAAGAGGGGGGAGAGGGAAGATTCATTAGATGGAGGGAACAGCCTGAGCAAAGGCCAGGAGGCAGGAAAACAGTGAGGGGAGGTCGCGGCATTGTTCATTTAGCACAGATGAAGGGCAAAATTTGTGCAGGGGTCACAGAGCATGTGGCAGAGAGGTAGCCTGAAAGGGGTAGGGAGTGAAGGATTCTGTATGCCTTACTGAAGAGTTTGAGTTTATTCTGATAGGTAATATGGAGTATCTGTCAAGGCCACAGGCCAACAGCTTGCTGCCACCATCCATAGGCAGAGTCTTGAAAGCCAAGTTTGTTCTGAATGAGCCCACATCCTTGGGCTTAGCCAGCTGGACCAGCAATGGACATCTACCCCAAATCTGGACTAACCCCAAATCTTCTTTTCCAAAATTTGTAATTTGAGATGAGAGTTTAGTCCGTCTTTCCTTGTGGCTTTGATATGTGAAATTACAGAGTAAGCTCCCTTTATGGGTGATTACAGGTGATGTTATGAGCTGAAGCGTCCCTCCAAAATTCATATGTTGACGACCTTAACTCCCCAGTCCTAGATGCGACCATCTGGTGATAGTCTTTAAAGAGGTAATTAAGGTTAAGTAAGGTCACTGTAGCAGGCCCTAATCCAATGTGACAGGTGTCCTTATAAGAAGAGGATATTAAGACACAGATACACAGAGCAAAGACCATGTGAAAACACAGGGAGAAGGTGACCATCTACAAGCCAAGGAGAGAGGTCTCAGAAGAAACCAACTTTACTGATACCTTGTCATGGTCCTTTAGAACTGTGAGCAAATAAATGTCTGTTGTCCAGTTACCCAGCCTAAGGTGCTTCATCAAAGGCAACCTCAGCAAACTCATACAGTGTGTCTCTAGCTAACTTAACCATTTGGGTATCTGGCTTCTATATCCCATCTGGCTTGGGTATCCCATATCTGCTCAGTAGTCCCCAGTGATGCCCCCACCCCCTCCACCTCAGAGTCTACAGCAGGAACGTTCTGATGCCTGGTGGCTCAGGAGGGTGCTATTTCCTTCCTTATTCTGGAAACAAACTTGCCTGCTGTTTCCAAACTGAATGATTGTACACTAGACTCTGATGGAAATTTGAGCAGCTCTTTGCTCAGGGATTCAGGTTCAGGTGATAAGCACCAAACTCTTCATGTCTGGGGCAGCTGGACCTTAGTCTTTGCATCTTGACCATAGGCACCACCCAGAATGCCTCAGGGCTTAGACTTAGAAGTATATACGGTATGGATGTTCCCCATGTCCCCAATCCTAAAGTTTTCCTTTCTCTCCTACCCTTCCTTAGCCCATTCCCTTTATCCCCTCCCCCTAACACTCCTATCTTCCCTCCCGTTCTTGAATCCAGCCCTCACTCCACTCAAATATTCAAGTTGCCGCACTCATCAGTTTCTTCTGATGTCTGGCAGGTTTCCAGTCTTAGGCTCTGCCTGTCAAGGGCTCTTCTCTTCTGCCTTGGTTACTGAGGTCTGTAGAGAGCAGTTCCAACTTAGGGCCAGCCAGCTGAGTTCTGGGGACTGCTTTTTTTCCTGTAGATTGATTGGAACATCCCCTTCTACTCTGCATTTCTACAGCTGGTTGTTCCCTAGAGTATTTAAAATGAAACTAATCTCATCACCTCAAGAATTAATTCATCTCCAAAAAACACCCATGCCACATATACCTCCTTCTGATCTGCATGAGGATTTAATATTCCCTTTGTTAACATAACTTTATATTTATTTCTCATAGCTAATAGCCCGACCTCATTATGTTCTTATTTGCCCCTTACTGGCCCAGGGTTAAATCATAGATTCATTTAACCTGGCAGTGAATGCTCATCCCAATTTCCATTTGTGTTGGAGCCTGGCTGGTCTTATTTTCCTTCACTGGATGCAGAAGCCTAGAAATTGTGAGGTGGCCATAGTGTTCACATCCCTGGGCATGAAGGGGCTGGAGCTGAGGAAGGAGAGGGCAATGAATCAGACATCCAAGAGAAGCATAGAAGGGTGATGGGGAGGGAGATATATTCTTAGTTCCAGGTCATATTCTGGTTTCTGTTTCCAGAATTTTCCTGCCTTTGGGTGACTGGCAGAAATGGGAGTCATCCTGGATGTATAACCTCCCTTTTGCAGTAAGGATAGAACCTCTAGTTTTGGGTATGGGACATGGCTGCCCAGATAGAAGACTACATTTCTCAGCTTCCTTGCAGCTATACGTGGTTATGTTCTGGCCAATAAAATGTCAGTGTAATTGACACGTATGACTTCTTAGTTGTACTCTTCATACCAACTATTGCTTCTTTCACTCACCTTTTCCTTTTTTCTGCTGGCTGGATGGTAGATGTGGTGGTGAACATGCTTAGGCCATGCAGCTGAGAATGATACCAAGGCAAGGCAGAACAAAAAGCTGAAAGGCACCCAGGTCTTGGACAAAAGAGAGTCACCTCACAGACCCTGGTTGGTTTGTAGCTGAACTACTGCATTTAAAGCCACTGTTATATTGGGGTTCTGTTATGTTAGTGAGATCTATAACCATCTTGATTACTGCAGATGGCTTTTTTAAAAAAATCTGGTCACTATCTGTTTTTCCTGCAAATTTTTCAAGTCAACCTGAAGTAAGAGAGCCCACCTTTTCTTTCTTGGTTACTTAAAGAAGCAGTATAGCTCTAGTTGTCACAGGCATACTCCCTTTGGGTGAAAGCCTGTGTGAATGGGAACAAGGAGTCCAAATTTCAGAGAGAAATGGAAATGAGGGCTAGAGAGGCCTGACTGCATTTGAGCCCCTGATTCCTGGGTTGCCCATCTTTACCATATTTTCTGCTGTTTCCTTATGTGACCCAGAACATTGGTCTTTTGAGACTAGGTTCATTGAAGTTGGGTTTTCTTCTTTTCCTGAGCTATCAGATCTTACTAATAAACATGTCATCATACCTTCTTTCTGCCCTTGTCCCCCGTCAAGTTTGCTGGCTTTCTTTTCTATGGCTGGCTACCCATGAGTTCCGCAATCGAAAGGGATTCAGTAGCAGAGGTTTCAACCAGATGACAAATGGGTTAGATACACCTTTTAGGATTTTCACCTGGAGAGTGGTGTAGGTTTTTATCTAATGCAGAATTGAACTCCCCGTAGCCAGACATGGGCAGAGAGGATTCTGCGGGACCCTGTATTTTTCCCTAAGCATCAAACCTTCCTCATTTGCAGAGTGGGACAGCTCCTCTCCCTCTCCTAGGGTTCCTGTAGGCCCAGACCTCAGCTGCTGCCCCATCCCAGAGAATGGTCTGCGAGTCACCCTGAGCTGGGTAGGAGACCTGGGGGTAAGGGTGGAGGCTGTACTCAGAGACTTTTGTATGCCTCTTCATTCAGGGAAGTCACTGGGGCAGAAAGGTTAAGCAAGTGACACACAGCTTTTAACTTGGAGTCCAGGACTTGCAGGGTCTCCCAGGTGGCACAGTGGTAAAAAATCTGCCTGCCAATTCAGGAGACGTGGGTTTGGTCCCCGGGTCAGAAAGATCCCCTGGAGGAGGAAATGGCAACTCACACCAGTATTCTTGCCTGGAGAATCCCCTGGACAGAGGAGCCTGGCAGGCTATCGTCCATAGGGTCTCAAAGAGTTGGACACAACTGAGCAATTGAGCACACACACACCAGGACTTGAAAGTAGATATAAGCCTTAGTTCCCTTATCTATCAAATGGTGATAATAATCTCCATCTCATCAGATTATTGAGGGGCTTAATGGAGACTGTGTATGTTAAGCAGATTGCCTTGGTGAATTCTTGATAAATGGTAGTGGCAATTATTTTTGATCATTATGATTCTTACCAGACGACTCTCTGGGCCCATTGGACCCAGCCTGGAGAGGCTGGATGCAAGAGGTGGGGAGTGGGGCTGCCATGTTGCACAACTCCATGGTGCTTCTGCAGAGTGCTCTGTGAAAGAGTTGCTGACTGCAGGCTTCAGTCCTGAAAAGAAATCAGAGAGAAGGAATCCTAAGGGTGATTTCATTTTAGAGGCTTTTCTCAAGGAAACAACCATTTCCCTCTTCTATGGGAAGCAGAAGCATTTCCCTTTCAGTTCAGAGATACCCCTCACCAAGGCCACTCAGCTCTGCTTCCAGCAGGAAGACCCCTGGGGCAGGGCAGGCCTGCTGAGCTGAAAGCTGCCTACGCAGCTGCTCCCCGTCTGTGCTGCACCCCATGGGCTCCTCTGCAGCTGCGCCCTGGGCAAAGCTTTAATTACTGCCAGAAGAAGGACACCCACAGCTACATCTGGATTCTTCCTGGCAGCTGAGGCAAAGTCTCAGGTGCTGTGGCTGGGGGCAGGGGGGTCTGCCCAGGGTCACTCCCCTATTGAAGACTTTCTATGCCCCACATGGCCCTCTGGACAGAAGCCAAAATCCTTAGTGTGAGGAGCAAGGCCCCATGTGTGACATCTTGTGGGCCATAGTACAACGGTGAATTCCATAGGTGGGCCACCAAATTCAAACAGTGTTTGTACGGGAGCATAAACCTAGGAGCACATTTGAAGAAAGATAATGGTCACTATTAGAGAAATTTGCAAGCTGAAAATGAAGGCTGAATTGCTCAGAGCAGAAGGAGTTTTGAGAGGCAGTGTGGGAGGAAGAGATGAGAGATGAAGGGCCTGGTAGGGGTGAGGGTCTTGAGTGTGTAAGGGGGAAGCAATCCTATTGTGTGCAACTTAGTCCACCCAAGTCTCCACCCAATCCAGAAGCCATTCACTTCTTAACAACAGGTTGTGGAGTGGGTTTATTTTAAGGATGTGTGAAGTGCTTAATCGGCCTTCCTGTGAATGAGACCCCCACCCCCACGCCAGCCTGCAGTTCTGGAGGTTGCATGTGGAAGGTCCTTCACATCTGGCTATGTGTGCAATTTATTCTTGCCACAACTTAGAACAATGCCACAAGTGGGGATACTTCCAAGATCAATATTGCAACACAAGCGAGTATCCAGCAACACAAGAGAGGAATGACCTGAAACATAAAGTTCATAAAGGTAGAGCACGCTATACATTTCACTCACTGCTGTATCCCCAGTGCGTAGAACAGGGCCTGGCATACAGTAGGTACCGAATAATGATTATTCTGTGATCTGCTCCATTTACCTCTCTTGCCTCTTCTCCCACCTTGCTCTACATGCTCTCAGTTTTATCTCCACTTCCAGATTCCGGCTCTTGGAATATACCCTACTTTATAACCCACTTACCCCTACGTTTATTTAGCAAATATCTACAGAGTTCTTGTACCAGCTTGTGTTAGAAGCTGTAGATACTTGGTGAACAGTACATGGAGTTACTTACCAGTGGGTAGATAGGGCGACAACCTAAATGTTAGATAAGGAAATATAAGATAATATAATAAACATCATTAAATAAGGAAATATAAAATTGCAATGAAGGACAAGTGTGAGGGGTTTTAAGACTACATTAAAGCAGGATTTATTCCAGAGGGAGTCAGTGATATTTGATCTGAGCTCTGAAAGCCCCCTAAGCCACTGAAAGCATGAAAGTCTTTCAGTGTGACTGGAGTGCAACCACTCCAGAGTGGGAAAGCTCACCATGAATATAAGGCTAGACAGGTCAGCAGAGGCTAGACCCTGCAGAACCTTGTGAATGATAGTAAAAGCTTTGGTTTTTATCCTAGAAACAACAGGGAACCACTGAAGAGTTTTAGATGAGATGGAGATGCTTTACATGATCAAATTTGATTTATGGAAAGATCATTCGGGCTGTAGAGCTCCCTTGAGCCCCCTGTCACCCACCTTCACCTCACAAACCAAGTTGAGAACTTGCAATTACTTTGCTGATGGTGAAAACAGCCACCAGGTGACTGAAATCTCAGCCATGTATTTACTGACTTTTGGCTAGTGTTCATAATGAACTCTCTACTTCCCTGGGTGGGGTTGGGGGGGATGCTGAGTAGATCTGCTGAGAAGAGGAGGAGGAGGGGGTGGCTGTGAGGGATGGATATGGGGCTCCATGTTCTGTTCTCATGCCTGTGTCTGTAGATGCCCACGCTGCCATGATGATGTATTAGAATTCAATAAGCCTCACTACTCTTTCCCTAGAATTGGAAGGACTAGCAGAGGGGAGAAGTGGGCCCCTCACCATCTTTGAAGGGGGAAGTAGTTCATAGCAGTTCAAATGAATCATTCTACTAACTAACAGGGGGAACCCATGGTTGGTGCAAGGCCATTGCTGTGTTATTAATTCCACTTCTCATCCAGAAAGTTTAACCTTGTCAATTCTGGTGGAAGTGAGACCTGCAAACTGTAAGCTGAAAGAGATGGCCGCACATCACACTGTCTCTGCTCTGGGAACCAGTGTGGAAAGCCTTTTGCTCTGTATGCCTGGGATGTTGAAACCAGGGATGGGAGGGTCTTCCCAGAAAAATGAGGGGCAGCAAATATCCATCTTATCTCCTGCTCAGGAACTGCTATGATAATGTCCTCTGTTGATGGAGGGCTTACTTGGTACTTGACTTAGGAAAAGAGACAGAGGATGTTTGTTTCAACCAGAATTGCTCTTTGGAAACAATAGCTATCATTGTTGGGAAAATATTTTGGTGGCGTTTGGAGCCAAAGTTTATACTTGGAAGTACCTGGGTGGATTTCCAGGGTTGTTCTGGGGAGGCAGGGAGCAACAAGAGAGGAAAGTGACCATATGGTGGAAAGCCACTTGCTTTGTGATGTAATCCTTTCCCATGACCTGCCCGGCAAATTTATGAGTCTTCAAAAGTCATAAAAAGATCTATGCAACTTGACTTCTCATAGACACTGGAGAATCACCTGAGCTCTGTGTCTCGGTGTGCCTGGGTTAACTTTAATCGATGCTCTCCTCTGGACCAATCACAATGGCCAGGAGAATGTGAGGCTCTGATTGGCTCAGGTCTGTGTCACATGCTTAATGGCCGGAAAAAGGGTGGAATCCCACCAGAACTAGTGGGCTGAGAGCTGCCCATAAGGGCACTTCACCCCATACAAACATTATGTGATTCGCCCTCCCTGTGTATGTTCTGCTTTTGCCTTCTGTCTCCGTCTCCCTCTCCTATTTGTTTATCTGCTGCCATCAGTGGTAACCTCTGCTACCAACTACCTGTAACTCGGGGCTAATATATGTCAGCCTCCATGCTATGTAGTTGATGCAAGTTGTCAAATGAGATAAAGAAATGAATTATTCTTATTATCCTTATAAAGATCGTGAAACAGGCTCAGCGAGGGTATACAACATAGCTGCTACATGGCAGGAAGGTGCCAGTAGGATTTTATACCCAGATTGGTCTGGCTGGTGTCCACGGTGCTTTTCCTTAACTCTGCTTGAGCAGGAGAACAGATAAACTGCCACTGGAGAGGGAATCTGGCTAGCTCTGTCTGGTTCCACCAAAGGTAGAGAATTCTGAGCCAGGGTACCTCACGGACCCTCTTAGTTAGGTGTCCAGTGCTGCTTGGAACCAGGACTCCAATCTGTAGTTCAGTTTCTTGTGATTAGGGGCAGCTTATATCACTCAAAGCCCAGTGACTTGAGTGGGAAAACTTCTTGTGGCCCTTTTCTCAGGATGATGAAGGGAAGCATGTTCTGGGGAGGCAGATGTCCCTGTAACTTTGTCCTGTCAGGCTCAAGGATACAAGGATTTGACAACTTAATGTTCTCAAACTGTAGACTACTAAATCTAGTCTGGCACTCATTTGCAGACAGAAAAACTAAGATTCTAAGAGGAGATACAATTAGCTGAAGTCTACATCCCAAACAGGAAGTTTGGGACAAGAGATCTCTGGACACAGACCCTAGGTTTCTTCCTGCTACAAAGGACTGGCCTCCACCCCCAAATCAGAAAAGAGAATTAGAAATGCCACCGTCGCGCACTTGAAGAGGGAGGTTGTTAACTTTCTTCTTTCCTACATAGGCTCATTCTATCCCCCTTTCAAAGTTTTTAAGAAAACCTTGTTAAAAAAAAGATACTGTCTCATTCTGATGTTTTATTAACATTAGAGACTGCTGGTGTCTCAACAATTTTAATTAGGGCTGAATTTTACTGTATGCAAACCTCAGGGAGCATCAGGGAAAGGGAGCCACTGAGCAGACCAGAGGATCAAATGAATAGATTAATTAAATATCACCACATGGGCAGCTTGAGGCAGGAGGACCTGTAGCCTCTCCCCCTGCCACGGATGGAAGCAGGGAGGAGATGGCAGGAGCCGAGGGCACCTGTGTTGCACAGTGGCTCAAGGCAAAAGAGTAAGTTTCAAACTTGTGAGTCAGGGCCCAGAGGGCTGCATTTAATTTGTATCCTTAAACCTCAAGCTCCAGGGGGTCCTTCATCTCATCAGGCCAGCAGTTAGCTCTCAGCAGGACCCAGAATCTTAACTCAAGATTCACTCCTTAACTCCTGTGGATGAGTCAATCTATGGCTCCTGACCATTTGGCTTAGAATCCAGATTCTGCCACTTGCTACCTATGTGACTTCGGGCAAGTTACTTCTCTACCTGTGAAATGGGGGGGGGGTAATGATAATAATGATGCGGAATAAGTGAATTAATATGTGAAAACCTTTGAGTCAGTATCTAACATGTAGAAGGCACTATCCAAGAGTTTGATTCATTATTACTGTTATTTTTATATTACTATTGTTTTCTTCCCAAAAGGCTTCAGATTCTCTCAATTCCTAAACCTGAGATTGTTTTTCTGCTTTTAGCCCCTGTTTGTCCCTCAGACCTCAAAACTTGTACTGTTCCTCCTGCTCTGAGCTTTGCCTTCTCAGCCTCATCTTGGTGTTAACTTGGCCCTGTGTCTCACTGTTTCTGGAGAAGCACCTTCCCCAGTCTAGCCCAGCCCAGCCCAGCCCCTGGGGCTGAACACCTGTTCCCTCACCCTCAGAATCAGCACAATCTGTGGGCAGGTTGCTCTTAGGTGGAAAGGGAATTTCTGGGCCCCAAAAGGGCTCTGTTTAGCATAATCACAAGAGTGATGGTAACAAAAAACAAAGCCAGCTCCATTTCTAAGATCACTAGCAATTAGTCAACCAATCACAAAATGTTTGTCAAGAATTTTTACATTCTAGTTGTTGAGGGGATATGAAAGATAGAGGACAACCCTATACTTATAGATTAAAGAAAAATTTTAAGGGGTAAAATTTCCATAACATAAAATTGACCATTTTAATAGTGGTTAAGTCCGTTCACAATATTGTGCAAGCATCATTATTACTATCTAATTCCAGAACTTTTGCTGCTAAGGCACTTCAGTCGTGTCCGACTCTGTGTGACCCATAGATGGAAGCCCACCAGGCTCCCCCGTCCATTGGATTCTCCAGGCAAGAACACTGGAGTGGGTTGCCATTTCCTTCTCCAAGAACTTTTACATGTTCCCAAATCGAAACTCCATACCCATTGGTGATCACTTCTGACTTCCCCACTTCCTAGCCCGTCATCACTAATCTGCTTCCTCTCTCCACAGAGTTTAAGGATATTCTAATCTACTTACTGAAACAAAGGGAAACAGTCACTAATGGAAATAAGCACCATGGACCAGATGATGCAGCAGCACTGTGGTTAGCTGTGTGGACGCTGAAGCCAAACTGCCAACTCTGCTGTTATTTCTGTGTGACTTTTGACAGGCTAATCTACCTTTCTGGATCTCAGTCTATCTATCTATCTATGTAAAATATAAAAAGAGGGTTGGATAAGTCCCTCCTCCAAGGACAAATTGTGAGGACTAAGTGTATCAGTGCAGGGAAGGATCTGAAAATACCCGACTGTGCTGTATAAAGATTTGTCATCGTCATTAACATGGATGGTAAGTCCTGTGGCTTAACCATTTTGAAGGCAGAAACCTTTTCTACCTTGCTTACCAGTACTTCACAGTACCTAGTATGATGCGTGACATTTAGCAGGTACTTGGTAACTATTTGTTGGGTGACTGGATAGGAATTTAGGAAAGAAGGGAGACCACTGTGGGACACAATAGACTCTTTGGGAATCCCATGCATACTGTCAAAACAGTCCCAAGCTTCTTGGAAAATTTTACCAAGAACCACCTTAGTGCTTGATATCATGTGACCTGTTACAGGCAGAACAAAACACCAGGCCCTGTCTGCAAGATGAATATGGTAATAATGACTGTGACTAAAATTAATCAAAATACCGGTTATTCGTCCAGCACTTAACATGTGCTTGGCACTGTGCTAAAAGTCTTACATGCGTCAATCTGTTTAATTTTATTATGACTCAACCTGTCAGGCAAAACTCACTAGCACAATATAATAATAGAAATGAAAAGCCTTTTTTTTTTTTTTAAACAGAGCAAAATGTCAACGTGTGCAAATAAATCTTGTGATAATTGAGTCTGTATGGAAGGTGGGGTTGTTGAAAAACATCAGGTGAGAGCAATGTGGAATTTGGATGAAACATCTATATCTCTGATGCAGCCAGCCTGTTACTCATCTGGATATTTGCTGCCTGAGCTGTTAGTAGCTTTTGGTTTGCAGTTTTTCTTTTCTCATTCTTTAGAAGTCATCTTTGACTCTTGTATAGGACAGATCTCATTGCCTTGCTGCCTCTTCCAGGTATGAATGGCTAGATGGCAAAGAGAAAGCTTGCAGATGCCTCAATAAACCAGTTCCTGGAGAGGAGAGAAGGTACTCAGGTCTTGTCTCCATCTCCAGGGCAGTGCTCAAAGTCAGCTAATTGGATCCAGGAAGGGGTTACAGAGGTAGTCATCAAGGAGCAATGGCCTGAATCAAACCCTAGATTAATTAAAAAGTGTCCAAGTGGATTGAATATTTCATGCCCTAAGGGCTGAAGTCAAGGTCTCTTTGGGATAGAAATCAGATGTGCTGGTGTGTGTGTGGTGGGGATGGCAGTGAATGGGAAAGAGAAGGACGGTGAGGGGTGGGCAGTGAGGGAGAGAGAAATGAGAATGAACATAAGAGTTAACCAGAATTCAACCAACTTCCCACCTTCGTTACTGGATTATCTCAGAGGGTGATGTACTTTTTTGGGGGCGTTCATGGTGTTATTTGAGCTGATCCTGTAAGAATTCCATGAGGGTAGACAGAGTGAGTTCCTGGTCATAACTTACAACCTTGAGGAGCCTGGAGCCCAGAAGGGCCAGCCGCCACCCGGCCCCGGCCTCCAGCACCACCTTAGATAGAACTGGCAGCAAGCCTGGAGATGAAGGACATTTCTTACCTGCCAAGAAATGGGTTTTCAGAATCTTCTTCCATTTCTCTATCAAGGAATTAGTTCAGTAAAAGGATAAACCGAGAGGAGTGCGGATTCCCTCGGGCAACCCAGAAAGTCTTTGGTCCCGCCCTGTCTCTGAGCCTTCTCAGGCTTTGGCTGTACTCTTTCCATCTCTGTGCTGTGTTCCTGTCTGTGGGGTCTGAGCATCTCTGTGCCTACCGTTCTTTCATGTGTTTGTCCCACGTGTCCTTGTTGGTCTGTCTCACTGCCCCCACCTCCCTCTTCTCTGTCTGCGCAGCTCCCTGCTCCATCTGCTCACTCGTATTCCACTCACCTCAGCCCCCTCTGCCTTCTGTCTCTCTCTGTCTGCACATCTCTGCTCGTCTATTGCCTCAATCTGCTCAATTCACACTCGATCTTCTTCACCAGTTTCTCTGCCCTTCTCCTTCATGTCTTCCTTCTCTCTTCTCCTCACTCCTGCCTTTCTCTTCTCGCCTTTATCTCATTCCTATCTCACCCAGGATATTCTGTGGGTGGCTTTAGTCCATTCTAATCAATAAGCACCTCTAGACTCCCTACCATAGCCAGGTATTGAGCTGGAGGCCCCCTGGGGATCCAGACCCAACTGGTCCCTGTTTGCAAGTGGTTCTTAGTGGCTAAGGTTTTAGGAACTTAATACAGCTTTCATTTGGGACTTAGCCTCAGCCAGGAGAAGTGGTTGGGATGACTGAGAGGGATGCAGGAAGTTGGGATCTCAGTGGACAGAGTGGGTAGGGAGCCTGGGACTGTCCTGAGCAAGGCTGTGCCACCAATGGGGCAGTCCTGACTTCTCCCCACCTGGGAAGGTGGCTCTTACCTGTCCATTGTGGCAGGCCTGGCTCTGCTTTCACCCTCAGGGGAGAGTACCAACCCCTGTCCATCATCTCGAGGCTTTTTTCAAGGACTGATATGTTACATAATCAGTCTGGTCTGGACCTCTGATTATACATTTGGTGACTTCTGAAATAAACCACAAGACTCAGGGAGCCTCACAGCTCTAATTATTTTGCCAACTCCTGCTCCGCATATCAATTTCCCTCCCCACACAATTCATATTCTATACATCTGTCTGGCAGGGAGGGTGCCTGGGGAAATGACATGGTTTTGCACACGACATTTGTTAGAAGCTGGAAGAGAGACTATCTTATTTCACTTGATAATCTCTTATTTATGGATTTGTTCTTTTCGTAATAGTAATGAGACTTACTATTTCCATCTTGTTGTGACAGCTTTATCAACACCTCTGTGGCTGCATTTGCATCCAGGTAATAGAACTATGATCAAATTGAATTGGCATAAATAGCAGGAAAATTCCCTGGTTGGGTATGTCAGCAAGCCCAAAGGAATGGGTCTCACAGAAGCTGCCTTCTCTGGTGGGCGGTATATTTGTTGGGCTCTCTAAGAGTCAAAGTCCACTGTGTCTGACACTGACACAGTAGGACTTTATAAAAGCCTTTACCCCTCTGAATTCAGAGTCTCTCTGCAAAAAATCCTTCCTTTTGAGGCACTAGGTGCTGTGGGAAAGGCACAAATTTTGGAGTCAGACTTACCTGATTTGTGTCTTGCCTCTGTGAATTATTACCTATGAATTTCCTCTTCAGTAAAAGAATAAAAGCTTTAAAATAGCTACAGCACTTGCCAAGCACTTGTAAATGCTTTACCAGTAGCATTGCATTAATTCTCACAAACACTGTAACATAGATTTATTTTCTTGGTAAAGAAACTGAGTCATACACAAATCTCAGGGGTTGGCTCTGTCTGGCTCTTTATAGAAAATTTTGCTGACTCCTCACCCAGATGACAGTTTGAACCCCCTTGAGTTGTTCAATATGGTAACCCTGGAGCCAGGATTTGAACTTGTGTCTCACTGAGTTCTGAATAACTAAGGTTTTCCTACAATATAGGATAACTAGGAAAACTCTTGAGGTAGGAATCCCTCTGTAAAAAATAAATATTTATTACAAAGATTTAGGGACAAGGATGGCCAGTGCGGCACTGTTTTCTACAAGGAGGATTTGGAAATAATCTGAAAGCCCATCTACAATGGATATGGCCAAATAAAGCAGGTACATACCTGTTTCTCAGCAGATTCTTCTCAGAGAAGACTGGCTTTTCAGGTAGCTCAGTGGTAAAGAATCTGTGTGCCAATGCAGGAGGCATAAGAGATGTACATGTGATCCCTAGCTTGGGAAGATCCTCTGGAGGAGGAAATGGCAACCCACTCCAGTACTCTTGCCTGGGAAATCCCATGGACAGAGTAGCCTGGTGGGCTGAGCATGCATTCATGCACGCACATGCAGACAATGGTAGCTCACACAGACATTTAAACAAATGAGGCAGACCCACGTGTACTGAAAGCTGTCTATAGCAATTCACACAATCATACATCTACTAATATATAATTGGATGAGCACTATATAGTATATATAGCAAAATATAGTAGGTATTATGTTACTCCCAAATGCCACTTATTTCAAGATGCACCTTTATTGTGTGTGCCAGTAAGAAAGAGAGAAGTTGGCCACCATACAATGCCTTTAACTGTAAGATGCATTCTTATCTCAGAGATTTTAAACTTGAAAAAAGTACATTCTAGAATACATGAAATATGGTTTGCTTATTTATTCATGTAAAAACATGTGCATTGCAAAGAGAATAAAATACCTAGGAATAAACCTACCCAAGAAGACAAAAGAGCTGTATGCAAAAAACTATGACACTGCTGAAAAAAAAATCAAAGACAACATAGACAGATAGAGAGATGTTCCATGTTCCTGGGTTGGAAGAATCAATATTGTGAAAATGACTATACAACCAAATGCAATCTATAGATTCAGTGTGAGCCCTATCAAATTACCAGTGGCATTTTTCACAGAACTAGAATAAGAAAAATCTCGCAATTTGTGTGGAAACACAAAAGACATCAAATAGCCAAAGTCATCTTGAGAAAGAAGAATGGAGCTGGTTGAGTCTATGCTAGAAAACTACAATCATCAAGACAGTATGGTACTGGCACAAAATAGAAATATAGACCAATGAAACAAAAAGCCCAGAGATAAACCCATGCAACTATGGGTACCTTATTTTTGACAAAGGAGGCAAGAATATACAATGGGGCAAAGATAGTCTCCTCAATAAGTGCCGCTGGGAAAACTGGGCAGCTACATGTAAAAAAATGAAACTGGAACCCTTCCTAACACCATACACAAAGATAAACTCAAAATGGAGTACAGACCTAAATTAAGACCAGAAACTATAAAACTCTTAGAGGAAAACATAGGCAGAACATTCTATGGCATAAATCACAGCAAGATCCTTTATGACGCACCTCCTCGATTAATCTGAAAACAAAAACAAAAATAAACAGGTGGGACCTAATTAAACTTAAAAGCTTTTGTACACCAAAGGAAACTATAAATAAAGTGAAAAGACAACCAACCCTCAGAATGGGAGAAAATAATAGCAAATGAAGCAACTGACAAAGGATTAATTTCCAAAATATACAAGCAGCTT
Source organism: Moschus berezovskii (assembly GCF_049115385.1). Classification (NCBI taxonomy): domain Eukaryota; kingdom Metazoa; phylum Chordata; class Mammalia; order Artiodactyla; family Moschidae; genus Moschus; species Moschus berezovskii. Next base: position 24,400,810 of record NC_142486.1, on the reverse strand, counting down.
ATGCAACTTAATACCAGAAAAACAAAAAAACCCAATCAAAAAGTGGGCAAAATATCTAAACGGACATTTCTCCAAGAAGACATAAAGATGGGTAATAAACACATAAAAAGATACTCAACATCGCTCGTTGCTGCTGCTGCTGCTGCTGCTAAGTCTCTTCAGTCACATTCAACTCTGTGCAACCCCATAGACAGCAGCCCACCAAGCTCCCCCTTCCCTGGGATTCTCCAGGCAAGAACACTGGAGTGGGTTGCCATTTCTTTCTCCAATGCATGCAAGTGAAAAGTGAAAGGGAAGTCGCTCAGTCGTGTCTGACTCTTAGTGACCCCACGGACTGCAGCCTTCCAGGCTCCTCCATCCATGGGATTTTTATAGGCAAGAGTCCTGGAGTGGGGTGCCATCGCCTTCTCCGTCACTCATTGTTCAGTTCAGTTCAGTTCAGTCGCTCAGTCGTGTCCGACTCTTTGCGACCCCATGAATCACAGCACACCAGGCCTCCCTGTCCATCACCAACTCCTGGAGTTCACTCAAACTCATGTCCATCGAGTCGGTGATGCCATCCAGCCATCTCATTCTCTGTCGTCCCCTTCTCCTCCCGCCCCCAGTCCCTCCCAGCATCAGACTCTTTCCCAGTGAGTCAACTCGTCGCATGAGGTGGCCAATGTATTGGAGTTTCAGAGAGCTGCAAATCAAAACCACAATGAGATATCATCTCATACCAGTCAGAATGGTCATCATCAAAAAAATCTATAAACAACAAATGCTGGAGAGGGTGTGAAGAAAAGGGAACCCTTTTGAACTGTGGTGTTGGAGAAGACTCTTGAGAGTCCCTTGTACCGCAAGGAGATCCAACCAGTCGATTCTAAGGGAGATCGATCCTGGGTGTTCATTGGAAGGACTGATGCTAAAGCTGAAACTGCAATACTTTGGCCACCTCATGCGACGAGTTGACTCACTGGAAAAGACTCTGATGTTGGGAAAGGTTGGGGGTGGGAGGAGAAGGGGACGACAGAGAATGAGATGGCTGGATGGCATCGCTGACTCTGTGGACATGAGTTTGAGTGAACTCCGGGAGTTGGTGATGGACAGGGAGGCCTGGCGTGCTGTGATTCATGGGGTCGCAAAGAGTCGGACACCACTGAGCGACTGAACTGAACTGAACTGAACTTGCACTTACAGTGGAAATGTAAATTGATACAGCCACTATGGAAGACAGTATGGAGATTCCTTTAAAAACTAGGAATAAAACTACCATATGACCCAGAAATCCCATATACCCTGAGGAAATCATAACTGAAAAGGACACATGTATCCCAATGTTCACCGCAGCACTATTTACAGTGACTAGGATTTGGAAACAACCTAGATGTCTATCACTAGATGAATGGATAAAGAAGCTGTGGTAAATATATACAATGGAATATTGCTCAGCCATAAAAGGGATGCATTTGAGTCAGTGCTAGTGAAGTAGATGAACCTAGAGCCTCTTATACAGAATGAAGTAAGTCAGAAAGAGAACAACAAATATCATATATTAACATATATATATGGACTCTAAAAAGATGGTATTGATGAACCTATTTGCAGGGTGGCAGTGGAGACATAAACATAAAGAACAGACTTATGGACACAGAGAATGGGTAGGAAGGAGACGGTGGGATGAGTGAAGAGAGTATCATGGACACACATACACTAACATGTAAAATAGATAGCCAGTGGGAATTTACTGTATGGCTCAGGGAACTCAAACTGGGGTCCTGAGACAACCTAGAGGGGTGGGATGGGGTGGAAGGTGGGAGGGAGGCACAAAAGGGAGGGGATATATGTATACCTATGGGTGATCCTGGAGAAGGCAATGGCAAGCCACTCTAGTACTATTGCCTAGAAAATCCCATGGATGGAGGAGCCTGGTAGGCTGCAGTCCATGGGGTCGCTAAGTGTCGGACATGACTGAGCGGCTTCACTTTCATTTTTCACTTTCACACATTGGAGAAGGAAATGGCAACCCACTCCAGTGTTCTTGCCTGGAGAATCCCAGGGACAGGGGAGCCTGGTGGGCTTCCATCTATGGGGTCACACAGAGTCGGATACGACTGAAGTGACTTAGCAGCAGCAGCAGCATGGGTGATCCATGTCAATGTATGGCAGAAACCAATACAATATTGTAATTATCTTTCAATTAAATAAAATTTTTAAAAGAATACATGCATTTATGAAAACACACAGAAAAGTCTGGATGGATATGTACCAAAGTGTATGGTGATTATTTCCAAGAATGTTAAGGGAATTGAGGGGTAAAGGGAGTGAAGGGAGCTTTCACTTTTTCATCTTTATGCCCCTGAATTGCTGAAAAATTTTACAACTGTGTATTACTTATGTAATTGTAAAAACACTTTTTAAATTAAAAAAAGCATTTAATTAGATAATACGTATAAAGTGACTTGTTGAGTACCTGGCATAGAGTTGGAAGATAGTCAATGTCATTATCTTCCCTGCTTTCTGGTTGACCACCAAGAAATCACTCAGTGAAGAGAGACAAAATATTGGAAACATTTCTAAACATTTACAAATTTAAAATGTCCTCGTTCCTTATAAAATATTTCTGTTTGCAGGTAAATATTTGGCCAGTTATTTAATCTTCAATTTTCTGTTCTTCCCTAAAGGTAATTCCTCTGTTAATCATAGACTACAATGAACTCTATAAATACTACACTATAGGAAGAGATTTGGGGTTCTAAGTTTCCCTGAAGAGCATATCAATACAGAAAAATTAGGAAACAAGTGACTTATTAGCCATAGCCACAGGAAATACTTTATTAATAACATTTCAAAAGAAAGAAGTGTTTACACACAGGTTTTCATATCCATTCTCCATACTGCTGAAGGAGAATGGGGACAGGCCTGCTCAGAATAACAAGTAATCCCCAAATCATCTGCAAAATGGAATTTAGTTTGATAGCTCTCCACATTGCAAACAAAATAAGAACATTTTCTTCCAAGTCATATTTTTGTGTTGCTTTCTCCCATTTTGAAATACAAACTGACAATTTTCCATGACGTGAATCAAAGTGTTTTACTTTGATTTTTCATACCTGGAAAAGGGACCTTTATATTAAAGGAATTGGGGTCATAGATTTCAAAGTTTCATGAGGCTGTGGGGGCTGCTTAGTCCAGCCCACTGACCTGTGTAGGAACCCTGTATTACACTCTCTGTGACTGCGGCTCAGCTTTTGCATGCAAAATTTAGATAACTCACAGGAATCTCTGTTTAACTGAACGATGAAAGTGCACAGCAGTAATCGCCATGATAGCCGTAATCTTGGCTATTGGGGGAAAGGGGTAGCTAATACATTCCATAGGGTCCAGGGAAACTTTCTAGAAATGTTGCCTGATTTATCAGTTAGAATGGCTTCTAGCTGCATGTAACATGATACTTATGTAATAATGGTTAAATAAGAAAGACAGTTATCTGATACAACTAAAAAAAAATCCAGAGAAAAGCAATCCCAGAGCAGTTTTAGTGGCTCAAGGGTGTATTAAGTTTCTTTCCATCATTGTACTCCACCTTCATTAGTTTCTAGTCTTTCATGCTTAGGCTTATTGCCACATGGTGGCAAGATGGCTTCCAGAGCTCTTGGAATCATATCTTCATATGATCAAGTCTAAAGAAATGAATCAGAGAGGTGACCAAAAGGGGAGCAAGAGAGAAAGAGAAAGTTTTTTTCAAGTCATTATACTTTTTATCAAGGAGGACCTAGAAGAAATCCCCTATGAAACTGCTCTTTACATACAAATGTCTAAACATAGATAACATAGCTGCAAAGGAAGCTGGAAAGTCAGTATACTGCTTGTTTAGCCTCTACAGTGGGAGGTGGGCAATGGTGAAGGAACATTGAAAATGGCCTCTGGGTCAGTTAATAAGTGTTTGACATAATTACCACTGTGCCCACAGTTATTCATCTCTTTTTCATGGGAGCATGACCTAGGGGAGGATGGGTCCTCTTCAACCCCAAGGGATGAATCACGATTGAACTGAGAAATTCAGTTCCCCATGCCAGTTAGGAATGGGAATGGGATGCAGTTCTGACAATGAGATGTGAGACGATATCTCCCGGAAGTCTGGGGAGCTTCTAGGAGACTTAACTCCCATCCAGAAAGGCAGGGCTATGCTCTCTTCCCCTCTTTCAGAATTTGTATATTTTTGTTTGAGGTTCTGTACTTGGAGTAGGTTCTGCTACTCAGAGCTCTATTAAACTGTGAGAGGATATATGTGAGGACAAAATCAAATGCACTGAAAAAGAAAGACTGGAGAGAGAGAAAGGGCACCCATCCTTCTGAACTCTGGAACTTCCTACTTCCATACTTTTTGTTATGGGTGATTGTTATCTTTCGTTTGCTCAAAAAAGCAGATCGTGGGACAAAGGGCTAATATGCACCTCATTAGATGGTACAGTATCAGGAAACATGTGTGCAGAACAGAGAGAGCGAAGCCAGGAAGGAGGAAGGGTCAATATGAGAACACATTATCAAGTTGGCTGCCATTGAGCATGATGGTCCTCTAAGAAGCCATGTAAACTGCATCTCAGGACAGTGCATCGGAGACGGAGGATGGATAGTTTCTCCACTAACTCTCACCTCTTGTCAATCAAGGATTTTCCTGTGGTGTGTTAATTGCCCCAGACTTCTAAGTTTTGTGTGCATGGGTACCAGCCAGGTTCTACAGTGCCCAATAGCTTAGCATTAACACGGAAACCTTGGGAAGGAGATGAGAAATGTGTGGTGCAGTGCAGGGATGAGCTGAGGTGTAGTCAGATTGCACCTAATTCTGATGGAGTCTCAGTGGTGGATATAAGGATTCAGGTGATATGGTGTCTAATATATTCTACAGCTTGCATCAATCGGATCTCCTCTTGACCTCCACTTTTGAAAACAAGATACTCTTACTCCTTCCCTGAGAAAAAAGATATGACTTATTAATCACAGAGTCCTTTCCAACGTGGTAGCTGCAAAGACTCAAGGCAAGAGGGTTTTTGTAACTAACTATGATCCTTGCTGTTGCAGCTGGTTGAGCTCTTGATTCATATCCATCATCTTCACCCTTGATTACCATGCTGGATTACTCTGGACCTTTGTTGCCTTGCCTTTGTTGGGCCGTGTTTCCTGAAATTGCCAATTCTGTATAATCTCAGGGCATGGAAGCACCAAAAGAAGCTCCAGGGAATTCTCCCTGCCCCCACTATGCAGTTGTGCCTCTAGCTCTTTATTTAATAATCAATTAACCCCACTGGCACTGGCACTCCTTTCTTTGTTTTCTGACCCACGGGCATGAAGAACTCAATGTACTGATAGCATCAGAATAATATGTAGGTGGTATCTAACGTAATTTAATAGTAAATATCCTGTTGTTTAAGTCATTTTGAGTTAAATTTTGGTTTTCTCCTGGCAGTCTAAAACATCCTCACTAACGTAACACAGGAAGTGACAGCTAAGGTTGAGATCCAAAAGAATAGCAGAAATTAAAAATAGGCAAAGATTATGGGCAAGCATGTTTCCGGAAGATGGACACACATAAAAATCTGCACAGGAATAAAAATGTAAAGTGTCTGTAGAGATTTAATTGGTTCAATATGGCCAGAATCAAGATTATTTTAAAAAGTCCCATGTTGAAGTTTCTTATATAATGTTGGCGATTTGCAAAGTAGAGTTTAGTGCCTTTGAGGAATCCAACCTGAAGAAGAACCTTGGGTTACAGAATAATAGCAGAAGTTGCCTTGTCTTCTGAGAATTAGATAACATTGGCTCATATTTCTAACTGCATCCCATGCTATTGGATTAGTTTTCCCCAAGATTTTCCTAAACTTTATGGCTTATGCTCCAATTTCCAGCTCTAATTTCCATTACGGTTAGGGGCATTTGTCTTTTGCTTTCTGTGGCCGTGCTCTTCTCTTCATCATCCCATATTCAACAAAACTCTTTCCCTCGCCTCTGCAAAGTGCCAATCAACAATGGGAAAAGTTAAGATTCACTTAATGTATTTTGGAGGGTGGGTGAGTAGGTGGAGAGAGGCAATAAAAGGGGTTCAATTACAGCACAATTGATCACCTAAGAGGGTGTCCTTATTGTAAGACCCCTCTGCCAGACCTAGCAGAGTATGAGGGGAATTCTCATGGGCCAACATCATTCTTCAAGTTTCCTGTCCTGCAGTCATGATATGGCCTTTCACCTCCAAGAATTTCCCTACTTCTTCGCTATTCATTTTCCCCAGCAGCTTCCAAATGCCTCCCTCATTGTTATACAGAGATATTCAGTGTGAACATCCTAATCCTTCCCTGATTAAGAGTCAAAGGACCATCTTTCCACAACCAAGATTGTTCATCAAGGTGGTTTTGTTAGACAAATGCATCCCTCTCCCTGAATCTCAGTTCTTAATCTGAGAACTGTGGAAAATTCTTCTGAGAACAGTGGAAAATTCCAGCAAACTGTGGAAAATTCTTAAAGAGATGGGAATACCAGACCACCTGACCTGCCTCCTGAGAAATCTGTATGCAGGTCAAGAAGCAACAGTTAGAAGCAGACATGGAAAAATGGATTGGTTCCACATTGGGAAAGGAGTACATCAAGGCTGTATATTATCACCCTGCTAATTTAACTTATATGCAGAGTGCATTATGTGAAATGCTGGGCTGGGAGAAATATCAATAACCTCAGATATGCAGATGACACTACCCATATGGCAGAAAACAAAGAAGAGTAAAGAGCCTCTTGATGAAAGTGAAAGAGGAGCATGAAAAACTGGCTTAAAACTCAACATTCAGAAAACTAAGATCATGGCATCTGGTCCCATCACTTCATGGCAAATAGATGGGCAAACAATGGAAACAGTGACAGACTTTATTTTCTTGGTCTCCAAAATCACTGCAGATGGTGACTGCAGCCATGAAATTTAAAGACGCTTGCTCCTTGGAAGAAAAGCTGTGACCAACCTAGACAGCATAGTAAAAAGCAGAGACATTACTTTGCCAACAAAGGTCTGTCTAGTCAAAGCTGTGGTTTTTCCAGTAGTCATGTGTGAATGTTGAACTATAAAGAAAGCTGAGTGCTGAAGAATTGATGCTTTTGAACTGTGGTATTGGATGATACTCTTGAGAATCTCTTGGACCGCAAGGAGATCCAACCAGTCCATCCTAAAGGAAATCAGTCCTGAATATTCACTGGAAGGACTGATGCTGAAGCTGAAACTCCAGTACTTTGGCCACCTGATGCGAAAAACTGACTCATTTGAAAAGACCCAGATGCTGGGAAAGATTGAAGGCGGGAGGAGAAGGGGACAACAGAGGATGAGATGGTTGGATGGCCTCACCGACTCCATGGACATGAGTTTGAGCAAGCTCTGGGAGTTGGTGATGGACAGGGAGGCCTGGTGTGCTGCAGTCCATGGGGTCACAAAGAGTCAGACACGACTGAACTGAACTAAACTGAATCTGAGAACTGGCTTCTCTACACTTCATTTGGGAGAGAAGGAAAACCTAGGAGTAGAAGGAGTTGATTGGGAGAAGTTTCTCCGAGGGGATACTAATCTTGAGCTGAGTCTTGAAGGCAAAGTTAGAGTCAATAGGGAGAGATGTGCAGAGACAACATTCTCCTTGAGCAAGGACATTGAGGATGAGCATGGTGAACACCCATCCCCTGTATTATGCCTCCTTCCCCTGCAGGATGTTTTAACCTTCAACAAATTATTTGAGCAAGTGAATAAAAGAGGGAACCCCGTGGACCTGATCTGAAAGGCTGGCAGTCCAGAGGCCACCAGCCACTGTCTCTAATGAGAACACAGGGGAGAGCCCCTTCAAGCTGTGCATGTGCTCACTAGGGTCACATACAGTAAGAGGCATTCCTTTTAAGTTCCAGACAGTTTCCCTATAACGTAGAGCCTAAGAGTATTGACCTTGGATCCAGGCTGTTTAGATTCAAATGTTGGCTCAACCACTTGGTATCCATGGGATCTTGGTTCAGCCACTGAACCTCTCTCTGTCTGGGTTTCCTTTTCTGTAAAATTGGAATAATGATAGCACAGGGTTTTCTGAAGATTAAATAAGTCATGTCTATGTCAACTGCTCAGAACAATGCCTGTCACAAACTAAGCCCTTATTAAATATTAGCTCAATGCAAATCATTGACTTGACTCATTGACAATGCTGGCTTGTGATACCTCATGTGTGAGCCATGAAAATATTTCTGGTCCCAGCTGCTTCTGCCACACAAGTTTTTTTTTTTTTTTTATTGGAGGCTAATTATTTTACAATATTATATTGGTTGGTTTTGACATACATTGACATGAATCCGCACACAAGTTTTTTATAGTGGGAAATGGATCTGATGTCATCAATTAAGTGGCACAACCTGTTTAACTTGGACCTCTAGAGCATATAATGGGAACAAAATTTGGAACCAAAAGCATGGATGTAAGAAGAAAAATCACCACATATGTTGCAAAGGAATGCCCAGCTGCTTTATGGAGCTGTTATCTGCTTGCTGGGGACATTTTCTTCACGTTCCTTTTGCGTGCATGCTGTTATTAAGTTGTATCTGACTCTTTGTGACTCAATAGGCTGCAACCCACCAGGCTCCTGTGTCCATGGGATTTCCCAGGCAAGAATACTGCAGTGGCTTGCCATATCCTCCTCCAGGGGCTCTTGGTTGCTACTAAAAATGATGCTCATGGAAGCTTCAATGTATAATATCTGGGTCTTACCTTCATAAATTTTGATGTATCAATAATTGGTTTGGGTTTTAGCTTGAACTTTGGGGTTTAAGGGCTTCCCTGGTGCCGCAGATGGTAAAGAATCTGCCTGCAATACAGGAGACCTGGGTCCTATCCCTGGGTTGGGATTCCTGACCTGGGTCGGGGAGATCCTCTGGAGAAGGGAGTGATACCCACTCCAATATTCTTGTCTGGAGAATTCCATGGACAAAGGAGCCTGGCGAGCTACAGTCCATGGGGTTACAAAGAGTTAGACACAACTGGGGTTTAAAAAAACTCTCCAGATCTCACAATTGAGAACTACTGTTTAAAAAATACTCACCAGCAAACCACACCCAATACAAATTAAATCAGAATCACTGTGGGTAAGGCTTGGGCATCAGCATTCTAAAGGCTCTCCTAGTGATTTAATGTTCAACCACCACTCCCGTGGTTCCAGAATGACCATTCTGGAAGCTCATTAATTTGGATCTGATCTTAAGTGCTGCCAAGGCTATACTCAATGATGTCTCATCAGTTCTATAGCTTCCAATGACAAAATAACACACCTATCTTAAAAAAAGACAACCTTGTTATTGAAATTTCTGCCAAAGCCCCCCCCCCACCCCGAAATTTGGCCTTGCAAGTGAGATGTATTTATAATGTGATTTTTGATAATGTGAGATTTCTTAAGATCACAAACCTCACTCTGATAATAGTGCACCGCTATGCTTTTTTAAAAAAATCTTTTTGGCTACCCCCAAAGCAGATTCTTAGTTCCCTGACCAGGGATTGAGGTCCTTGCAGTGGAAATGTGGACTCTTAACCACTGGACCACCAGGGAGGTCCCTGCTATGCTTTTGATTCCCAGAATGTACCATTTTTCTGATAAAATTATCTCCAGGATTTTCTTTGTAAAGTCACTTTTCTTTAACTCTTATCCTCTGTTTTTTGTTTCGCTGGTGGAGAAGAAAGAGGTCCCAATTAGTGTCAGCCGATTAGCATATCACATCCCTACGGGCATGGTGATTGCTTCCAAAATGGTCAAGTGATCACTTTCTGGCCAATGAGAGTTGAACTCAGGTTCAGCTATGGAGAAAGAGAAGCTTCAACTTAGTGGGATATGAAACTGAGGTATGAGGTCGGGAGCTGTTGAGAGGAGCCAGGCTGTCTGAGAATGAAGTCCCACACAGAGGAGAGCTGAGCAGAGAGTCATGGTGAAGTTGTCTGCTTTCTTGTTAAAGCCCTGGCACCAGCAGTGCCAGATTACCCTCCAGCTTCCCTCTTGCTCATGTCAATGACTGCTCTTTCTGTGAAAGCCAGTTTGAACTGAGTTTTGACTTAATCGCCCTGAAGCATCTAACCGACAGAGCAGAACAGAGGCGAGAATTTACATAGCAAAGTCATTTTAGCTCTTCCAAGTAATTTCTTGCCTGCTTCTTCATTTGGTCCTTGCCACAGCACTGTGGAGTCAGTGTTGCCAAGTGCTAGACTGTCAGCTCTGTGGGCACAAGAAGCCAGGGTGCGTGGCTCCCTCTCCCCAGCACGGTGCCGTACAGGAGGCAGTCACTCCCTAAATAACTGTTGAGAGGAACAGTGAATTCAGAGATTTCACAATGCAGTTTCAGCCTCACCCAGGACTCCCCTTTATCTGAAATGAGCACCTACCATTTCTTGAATGGACCTGATATTTTTAGGCTTTTGGCCAAGTCATTCCTTCCACCTAGAATATGTTTTCTGCTTCCTCTGGGTTTCAGATCCTCATTTACCATTCAAGACCAGGACAAATGCATCCCTTTATGAGGTTTGCTTTGGCTTCCACGAGTTTTCTATAATGATGTTCTTACTCTCTAAGATCCTGTGGGGAAGAAGATGAAAATTCAGAAAAATCCAGATTGGAATCTCCATAGTGTCACTTCCTAGTTCTGTGACCTTGAGCATGTCATTTAGCTGCTGTAAGCCTGTGTTTCCTTAGTACAAGTTTGAGATGAAAAGCCTGCTGATCTAATATGTCTGTTGTGGAGAGCAGATGAAACATACAGTGTATGAATTTTCTGTGTGTTCCAGCACAGAGAAGACAGTGATTCGAAGAGGAAGTCTCCCCGTTTCACATTATCGAGTAACCCGTGCAATTAAGTAACCCATGCCCAAGGTCAAATAGCTGTTCATTCACTTATTTTTAAGTCATTATTTATTGAGCCCCTACTATGTGTCAAACTCTGTGGGTTCTAAAGTCACAGTACTAAACAAGACAGATAAAAATCCCCACTCCCATATTCATAAGAGAAAGTAGATCTGATATAAATAGATAACCACATGCCTAACAAATGGCACAAAGAGGGAGTTTAGGGATATTATGGGGAGGGAATATCAAGATACTGGAACTTGAACATAAGACTTCTCTGAGTTAAGACAGTTAAATGTAAGTGGGAAGAACATGCATGTTCCCCTGTAACATAAGAGGGATCAACCTCTTTCTGTCCCTACTGGTCCTGGGGGGCTGTGACTCGGGCAGCCGGGCACCCCTTCTCTGCAGATCCCTGCCTTGGCCAGCCCCAGGGACCTGTGGAGACCTTGGAGAAGGACTTCATGCCTCTGGCGTGTCTGTTTCTGGCTCTTCTTATCAGTGCCACCAGTTATTACATCCATCCCCTTCACGCGCCTCTCCACTCTGACCAGGCTTCTGATATTTCATTGTTCTCTGAAATTACCTCCGCAAGATTTTAAATAAAAGTGAGAAATGGCCTCTTAGAGCCTCCATGTTGGCTCGGTGCAGTTTTTCCTTCCCTTTGTTCATGCTCCCATCAGCAGAGTTGATACAGCCCCTGCTCAAAGACTAGTCTTTTCCAGAAGCTTCTCGTGGAAAATGCCCAAGGCTGAGGGATTATAAATGGGTGGCACACAGACTGTGGACACACACAGTAGTTTAAAAATTTGGGAATTTCACATGAAAATCCACATTTCGGGCTTCTCCTGAAAGGTCAGACGAATTGGCAGCCCCATTCCCACATCTCCAAAGGCAATACTCAGCTGAAGCTGAGTGATGGCTGTCTCCTTTAGTGCAATCACGCTGCAGTTCATCACAGACCCCACTGCTCCCTGTTGATCCCCAACCCAGCCTTCTGTAGTCATTTACTGCACTTGCCTGGTCTTTGAAAGCACAAAAGTTTGCACTGAATTTTAATTTGTATTTAAAGTGGTTCAGAAATGTTGTAAACACTGAATTAAAAGTAGCTATTATTAATAGTAATTGTGGTAACAGTCAAAGAGTACAGCCCTAGGGCTGGCTTTTAAAAAGTATATATAGGGCCTTTCTCATAGCAATTGGGTACTTTGGCCACTTCATGCAACGAGTTGACTCACTGGAAGAGTCTGATGCTAGGAGGGATTGGGGGTAGGAGGAGACGGGGACGACAGAGAATGAGATGGCTGGATGGCATCACCGACTCGATGGACATGAGTTTGAGTGAACTCCGGGAGTTGGTGATGGACAGGGAGGCCTGGCGTGCTGTGGTTCATGGGGTCGCAAAGAGTCGGACACGACTGAGCGACTGAACTGAACTGAACTGAATGACAGCTCAACAAATATTCAGAATGACACCATCCTTTCTTCCTAATCAGTATTCCTACCTTAGAAAATTTCTTAATAAATTGCCTAAAATCCTCACCCATAATAGAAGCAGAACATGTTGCAACTAGGTAATTATTATTTACTGTCATTACATAATTAGACATAATTTCAATAATTGCCTAAATAGAAGCTACGTGAATAAATATTCCTTAGGAAAACACAAATTAAAGAAAAGGGAATCCAAGTCGGTGATCTGCAAGATCCAGAGGGCTCTTTCCCTTTTGGGTCAGGTGAGGATGATATGCACAGAGGATGGCCGTCAGGGATGTGGACCGGTCAGGCAATTGGGTCTTTTTGAGAATGGATTCAGAGCAGTGAGTTTTCTTTGGCTCAGTCTCTAGCAAGATGGCTTTGTCCATCAGAAAGGGGAAATAACAATTTAACCAAACTTCAACCTGCTTACTTGTGCTTAAATGTGCAAGTGTCCTGCTGTAGCTGACCGCGCTCCCTCCTTCCCTCCCTCCCTCCCTCCCTCTCTTTCTCGTCCCTTTCTTTCTCTTCCTCCTCTTTCTTCTTCTTCCTCTTCCTGTCCTTCTCCTTCTCTTTTTTCTTCTTCCCCTTCTCTCTCTTCCTCCTCTCTCTCTCCTTTATTCAGCGGTCCTTGAGCTGTGGCTTGAGCCTTCTGCTGTGGGCACTGTCCGAGGCGCTGGTGATACAGTGGGGCAGGAATGGAGAATGCCTTGTTGGAATTTGCTATGTAGCACCTTCTCCCCTTGGCTCCTGGGAAATGTGATGCAATCTGTCATTCCATACACGCTTGCTGATCACCTCCTATGTGCCAGTCAGGGAACTAGGTACTGATCTGCAGTAATCAAGCCACTTATGGCCTTCTTCTCTTGAAGTTCACATTCTAGAGAAGAGTAGACTGATAAAGCAAACAATCAAAGCAGAAAAACAGTAGGTACTGAAAATGCTATGCTAAAATTAAGATGGTGTTACAGGTGTCTGAGGAGAAACATTTATCACAGAACCTGGTTTGTGGACACTTAAAAAGTTCTGTTCCAGCTTTCTTCACTGTCCAGACAACCTGTATGATCTCGCTGTTCGCTGTTCTCTCGTTTTTGTCTTGGAGTCTGGAGTCAGAGAAACTTGGGTTTGAATCCCAGCTCTGACTCTGTGTCTCTGAACAGTGCCTTTGCCTTCTAGAACCAACTAATGTATTGTTGATTTATTTTACCTGCTAATTGTCTGTCTCACCAAACCTAAGCTTCTCAGTCTCCCTTGCAACCCTGACTCCTATGTACCTAACACACGTCTAAGGCCTTGATAGGCAGATACATGTTTATTGATTGACAACATGCATGTGAGTTAATTTTCTTTGTTCTGATGCCTAATCATTTTGAGTGGACCAGGTAAAAGGGAGACCTGTGTGGCACAGTGTGAGCATCACATTTGGAACCCACCCACCCCCGCCTCCCCCCACTTCTTATAATGATGCTGACACTCACATGTGTAAGGTGGTTAGGACTATTGTCCTCAGATTTACGAAGACTGAATGCAGTGGATAACTCCCACCTTTCTTGCATGAAGGAGAAATAAAGGATAGTCGTATGGCTTTCCTCAGCTCCATCTGTGTGTGTGAGGAGTGTTACACTGGCAGTAATTACAGAAAGGAGAGGAAACGGAATAACTAGCAAAGGAAGAATTAGTTGTACTCGACCTAATTAAAATCCTGTAGAAAGAATTCTCCGATTTGCAAAGGTGATCTAGCATGACCTTGAAGCCATTGTATTAACCACTGTACTTTTCATTTTAAGGGGAATAAATGGCAGAAAAATCATTTGGGAAAGGCAACCCTTTACTTGCCTTTCAGAAATTAAATGACCTTGATTTCTGAACCACTTCCTCCCAATGAAATTAAATTGCACTGAACCCTGTCGGTTAACAAGGGAAAGCTAATCAAGCTGGAGGAGGGAGGAGCTCACCCAAATGATACTCTGCCAAGGGGTGGGGACTTTGGGGAAGAGAAAAGTAGTAGCAAGATGAGAGCCTGGGGCCTTTGGTCAAAGTTGACTGAGGTTTTTCACTTTGTTTAAAAAACACACGCACATTGAAGATACAAAGTCTTCCTTCCTAGGTAGTATTTATGCTATTTTATATGTCTTAATGGTAGAGAGGTATTTTTCTACAATCTAGCACAGGTTAGAAAGTTTCCAGGCAGTTTATCTGCCCAGAAGGAAGTTGTTTTAGTCAGAATGTGACAACCACTAGCATGAGAGCTATCATGGGTATATTTTTTATCATGTCAAGCTCTTTGTACACATTATCTTATTTATCTTGCAACTATTTATACTAGCTGCTATTATTTTCCCTGTTTTGCAGATAAGAAACCCAATACTTGGAAATGTAGTTTGCCCAAGATCACACAGAGTAAATGAATAGCAGATAGGGGCCAGAATTCAGGCTTGTCAGATTCTGTTACCATAACAATCTTTTGTCCCAACTTGGCCATGCCACCTACAGGAGTGTTTTTCTCAGGCAGGATGTCAGAGGCCCTTTACTCCCAAGTGGGAGGTATCTTGGGCCCAGATGGCTCTGGTTTGGTAATGACAGTGTATTCTATAAGTGCGTGCTAAGTTACTTCAGTTCACTTCAGTTCAGTCACTCAGTCGTGTCCGACTCTTTGTGACCCCCATGAACCGCAGCACATCAGGACTCCCTGTCCATCCCCAACTCCCGGAGTCCACCCAAACCCAAGTCCATTGAGTCGGTGATGCCATCCAACCATCTCATCCTCTGTTGTCCCCTTCTCCTCCTGCCTTCAATCTTTCTCAGCATCAGGGTCATTTCCAATGAGTCAGCTCGTCGCATCAGGTGGCCAAAGTATTGGAGTTTCAGCTTCAAAATCAGTCCTACCAATGAACACCCAGGATGGATCTCCTTTAGGATCAACTGATTGGATCTCCTTGCAGTCCAAGGGGCTCTCAAGAGTCTTCTCCAACACCACAATTCAAAAGCATCAATTCTTTGGCAATCAGCTTTCTTCACAGTCCAACTCTCACATCCATACATGACCACTGGAAACACCACAGCCTTGACTAGACGGACGTTTGTTGGCAAAATAATATCTCTGCTTTTTAATATGCTGTCTAAGTTGGTCATAACTTTCCTTCCAAGGAGTAAGTGTTGCTTAACTTCATGGCTGCAGTCACAATCCGCAGTGATTTTGGAGCCCAAAACAGTAAAGTCAGTCATCGTTTCCACTGTTCCCCCATCTATTTACCATGAAGTGATGGGACCGGATGCCATGATCTTAGTTTTCTGAATGTTGAGCTTTAAGCCAGCTTTTTCACTCTCCTCTTTCACATTCATCGAAAGGCTCTTTAGTTCTTCACTTTCTGCCATAAGGGTGGTATCATCTGCATATCTGAGGTTATTGATATTTCTCCTGGCAATCTTGATTCCAGCTTGTGCTTCTTCCAGCCCAGCGTTCCTCATGATGTACTCTGCATATAAGTTAAATAAGCACGGTGACAATATACAGCCTTGACGTACTCCTTTTCCTATTTGGAACTGGTCTGTTGTTCCATGTCCAGTTCTGACTGTTGCTTACTGACCTGCATCCAGGTTTCTCAAGAGGCAGGTCAGGTGGTCTGGGATTCCCATCTCTTTCAGAATTTTCCACAGTTGATTGTGATCCACACAGTCAAAGGCTTTGGCATAGTCAATGAAGCAGAAATAGATGTTTTTCTGGAACTCTCTTGCTTTCTCCACGATCCAGTGGATGTTGGCAATTTGATCTCTTGTTCCTCTGCCTTTTCTAAAACCAGCTTGAACATCTGGAAGTTCACGGTTCATGTATTGCTGAAGCCTGACTTGGAGAATTTTGAGCATGACTTTACTAGCGTGTGAGATAAGTGCAATTGTGCGGTAGTTTGAGCATTCTTTAACATTGCCTTTCTTTGGGATTGGAATGAAAACTGACCTTTTCCAGTCCTATGGCCACTGCTGAGTTTTCCAAGTGTGCTGGCATATTGAGTGCAGCACTTTCACAGTATCATCTTCCAGGATTTGAAATAGCTCAACTGGAATTCCATCACCTCCACTAGCTTTGTTCATAGTGATGCTCTCTAAGGCCCATTTGACTTCACATTAAGGATGTCTGTCTCCAGGTGAGTGATCACACCATTGTGATTATCTGGATCATGAAGATCTTTTTTGCACAGTTCTTCTGTGTATTCTTGCTACCTCTTCTTAATATCATCTGCTTCTGGTAGGTCCCTACCATTTCTGTCCTTTACTGAGACCATCTTTGCATGAAATGTTCCCTTGGTATTTCTAATTTTCTTGAAGAAATCTCTAGTCTTTCCTATTCTATTGTTTTCCTCTATTTCTTTGCATTGATCACTGAAGAAGGCTTTCTTATCTCTCCTTGCTGTTCTTTGGAACTCTGCATTCAAATGGGTATATCTTTTCTTTTCTCCTTTGCTTTTCACTTCCCTTCTTTTCACAGCTATTTGTAAGGCCTCCTCAGACAGCCATTTTTTTTTTTTTTTTGCGTTTCTTTTTCTTGGGGATGGTCTTGCTTCCTTTCTCCTGTACAATGTCATGAACCTCTGTCCATAGTTCATCAGGCTCTCTGTCTGTCAGATCTAGTCCCTTAAATCTATTTCTCACTTCCACTATAGTCGTAAAGGATTTGATTTAGGTCATACCTAAATGGTCTAGTGGTTTTCTCCACTTTCTTCAATTTCAGTCTGAATTTTGCAATAAGGAGTTAATGATCTGAGCCACAGTCAGCTCCTGGTCTTGATTTTGCTGACTGTATAGTGCTACTCCATCTTTCGCTGCAAAGAGTATAATCAGTCTGATTTCATTGTTGAACATCTGGTGATGTCCATGTGTAGAGTCTTCTGTTGTATTGTTGGAAGAGGGTGTTTGCTATGACCTCAGTCATGTCATGTTACTTCAGCCACATCCAACTTTTTGCAACCCTATATAGCCATCAGGCTCCTCTGTCTGTGGGTTTCTCCAGGCAAGAATACTGGGAGTGGGTTTCCATGCCCTCCTTCAGGTGATCATCCTGACCCAGAAGTAGAACTCAAATCTCTTATGTCTCCTGCATTGGCTGGCAGTTTCTTTATCACTAGTGCCACCTGGGAAGCCTTGTACTCAATAAATGTTTGTGACTGTATAAATTGGCAGGTGCCTGAGAAATGCCCTAGATAAGGTCAGAAGAGACAATGTGAATCTCTCATGGGCTGATAAGAGCTTGTCTATCCAAACATGAAGAATGGAGCTAACAGCTGATGTAACTAACGAGACACAGCAGCATAGTGCAGTCATCAAGAGTATGGGCCCTGGGGTCTAACTGTCTGAGTTTAATCCTGGATCCAATACTTTGCAGTTGTGTGACTTTAGGCAAATTATTTAAGGTCTCTGTGATTCTGTTTCTTAATCTTCATAAATGGAGAAAATAATAATACCTACCTTGTAAGGGTGTCATGAAAATTAAATGAGATAGTTATGTATCTAGCATACATTAAGCATCTAGTATATATTAACTATTAAGATAAATTTGGTCCCCAATCATAGGAAAGCCTGAGCTTCTGGAAGAAGGCAGAAGTGATCAGTTCACTGGAAGCTGATCACCAAGGGAGACTTGTTTAGGGCCCAAGTGAGCTGGCAGAAGGAAAAGGGAACTAGGAGTTAAGAGATGGAAGAGTTCACAGGACTTGCTACTTTCCTGGTAGATGACCCAGGTAGATATCCATGGAGAGGAGGCCTTGCTAGGAAAGACCAGACCAAAAGGAAGGAGAGAAAGCAATTTAGGAGAATCCCTACATATATACATCCGTCTTTATCCTGCCATTCTCTACCCATCCTTCCATCCTTTCGTTCCAGAATCTGCCAACCTGTCTAGACTTCCATCCAACCCTCGGTATTTCTCTCTTTTTGTTAATCCATACGTTTATCCTTTCATTCCTCCTCACCACCTACCCTTTCGTTCCCAGGCTAGCATAGTGGTTAAGAAGGCCAAATGTGGAGATTCAGAGCCTGGATTCCAGACCCATGTTACTCACGGCTTATATGACCTTGACAAAATTTCTTAACCTCTCCAGGCTCCAAGTTTCCTACTTGTTAACTGGGGCTGTCTCCTGAAGGCAAAGGAAAGTGACTGGAAGGTGTTGAACATATTTATGTTTTTGCAAAGTTGCTCTGTCTGCTTTGGGGAGAATGGAGTGAAAGAGGGCAAAATCAACAAGGGAGAAGTCAGTTGGAAGGCATTGAAATAACCACGGCAAAAGATGGTGTGAACATGAGCCAAGTAGTGCTAGCTGTCATTTCTTCTGTATTTGTGGTTTTTCAGTCACTAAGTCGTGTCCGACTCTTTATGACCCCATGAACTACAGCATGCCATGTTTCCCCATCCTTCACCCTCTCCCAGAGTTTGCTCAAACTCATGTCCATTGAGTCAGTAATGACATCCAACCATCTCATCCTCTGTCAACCCCCTTCTCCTCTTGCTCTCAATCTTTCCCAGCATCACTTTTTCAGTGAGTCAGCTCTTCACATCAGGTGGCCAAAGTATTGGAGCTTCAGTATCAATCCTGCCAATAAATGATCAGGGTTGATTTCCTTTAGGATTGACTGACTTGATCTCCTTGCTGTCCAAGGGACTCTCAAGAGTCTTCTCCAGCAGCACAATTTAAAAGCATCTATTCTTCAGCTCTCACCCTTCTTTACAGTTCTTATGTCTTTAGGAGGTGTCAGATGCATTGCTGTCTGCTCTGTCTGGATGATCTCTTTGACCCTTTCTAATAACCCTAATTATTTCCATTTTACACATGTGGAGAAGGAAAATTAGAATATTTTAAGAACTAACTAGGATCACACAACTGGTAAGTAGCCAGGATTCGAACATAGATCATTTGACTCTGACATTTGATCTGCAGTTCCAAGCAGCCCTCTGAGCAAGGACAGTGGAATCAAGAATGAGGAGGAAAGGGCTACTTTCAAGAGACCCTGCTGCTGCCAAAGCAGCGAGATGACTTGATTGACAGATTGCTGGAAGCGTGGGTATTCTAAACTGGTTCTCTGAGGGGAAAACCCTGGTTTTGTAGCTTTCATCAATTTGTATGGTATAAATAATCCCATCGTTACTAATGTGATGTCACTGAACTTGGAACTGGGAAAAGAGTGGAAATTAAAGAGAAGAAGAGTCAAGGCGGCCTTGGGAGTTTTCAGCTTATGGTTGAGTAGAGAGATGTGGTTAATTGTTTCAACTCAGTTCAGTTCAGTCTCTCAGTCGTGTCCGACTCTTTGTGACCCCATGAATCACAGCACACCAGGCCTCCCTGTCCATCACCAACTCCCGGACTTCACCCAAACTCATATGCATCGAGTCGGTGATGCCATCCAGCCATCTCATCCTCTGTCGTCCCCTTCTCCTCCTGCCCCCAATCCCTCCCAGCATCAGAGTATTTTCCAATGAGTCAACACTTCACATGAGGTGGCCAAAGTATTGGAGCTTCAGCTTCAAAATCAGTCCTTCCAATGAACACCCAGGACGGATCTCCTTTAGAATGGACTGGTTGGATCTCCTTGCAGTCCAAGGGACTCTCAAGAGTCTTCTCCAATACCACAGTTCAAAAGCATCAATTCTTCACTACTAAGCTTTCTTCATAGTCCAACTCTCACATCCATACATGACTACTGGAAAAACCATAACTTTGACTAGATGGACTTTTGTTGGCAAAGTAATGTCTCTGCTTTTTAATATGCTGTCTAGTTTGGTCATAACTTTCTTCCAAGGAGCAAGTGTCTTTTAATTTCATGGCTGCAGTAACCATCTGCAGTGATTTTGGAGCCCAGAAAAATAAAGTCAGCCACTGTTTCCACTGTTTCCCCATCTATTTCCCATGAAGTGATGGGACCAGATGCCATGATCTTAGTTTTCTGAATGTTGAGCTTTAAGCCAACTTTTTCACTCTCCTCTTTCACTTTCATCAAGAGGCTCTTTAGTTCCTCTTCACTTTCTGCCATAAGGGTGGTATCATCTGCGTATCTGAGGTTATTGATATTTCTCCCAGCAATCTTGATTCCAGCTTGTGCTTCTTCTAAGTGTTTCTCATGATGTACTCTGCATATAAGTTAAATAAGCAGGGTGACAATATACAGCCTTGAAGAGCTCCTTTTCCTATTTGTTGTTTCAAGGGGGTTCTAATTTCCCTTAAGTCAGACACAGTTATCAGAATCCCCTGAAATCTTGGAAACTGTTTCCCAGAAAATTGCTTGTTGTCACAAAATTCTCAAAGCATTTCAAGGTTTTCACTGTTGTGCCCTTATACTTCATTAAAAAAAACAAAATCCTGGTGGCACTTAATATATAAATCAATAAATATTTATTTAAATTTCATATTTGAGACTTGGCTGGGGTCTGGCTGGGCTTGACTCAATGCGTCCACTCCGTGTGTCCCTCCTTCTCCACCTGGGACCAGCAGATTCATCCAAGCATGGTCACATGGCAATGGCAGAAGCACAAGATGGTAAATGTAAACATTCAAGGTCTCTTTAGCCCTAGGCTTGTAGCTGGCGGCCTGTCACTTACACATCATTCTGTTCTCCAAAGCAAGTCACATGTTTGAACTCAAAGTGAAGGGGTGGGGAAATATGTTTCATCCTTTAAATAGAAAGCAGTGAAAGTCGCATGTCATAGACCTGGATACGGGAAGTGTTGAGGCATTGGGGCCAATGATTCATCTACCACTGGGGCATCTCTCCAGGTGAGCAGAACAGACTCAATGCTGGAGGGCTGTATAAGGGCTGTATACCTCCCCTAGAGTATGCATCTAGCCTCTACCCACCTCTGTTTTTCCTTTACCTTCATGAAGAGAAGAAAGGGGCCTTAGAGTCCCCTAGAAGATAGAGGTCTCCTTGGTTTCCTCCTCTGCTGCTGGGAAAGCTAGTTTTGTCCCATAGTTTAGAGACTTGAGCATTACATCATCCCTCCTTTGCTACTTTGACAAACCAAGTGACTTTCTCCCCACTCAGGGTTTCCAGCGAGCCCTTCAGAAAAAGGTGCTGGAGATGCAACTTTTCCTATTGCATCTTAAAATTAGTGCCTTTTCTTTTTTTAACAAATAGGCCTTATTTATACCATGCACACACAACAAAAAAAGGAAGATAATTAGGCATACACACTGCAATCAAGCTTATTGGGTTCGTTGGAATCATTAAACTTAATTACTTTCACTTGTTATTCCTGGGGGCTATAATATCAGTATTAAATGCCAATGGAATCTTGCAGTATGTTTGATTTAGCTGAAACAAGGATTCAGTAATTTACTGCCTCTCTGAGAAATTTTTACCAAAGCAAGGAACATGCTGCATGCCTCCTCTTGTTTTTCATGGGGTCTGCTGGAAAATACCTTTGCTGAAAGTCTGGGAGGTTGTCTTTCAACCTTTCTCAATGCCCTGAGAGTTTCTCTCTGAAATTCCTGTCCACCTCTAGGAGGAATTGACCACAAGTAATAACCAATGGGCACATCTTATTTAATCCTCATAATTTCCCATTTTGCAAAATAGGAAACTGAGGTTCCAAAAGATTAAGTAATTTGCCTGAACTCACACAGTTTATAAGAGGCAGGTCCGGGACACTGCCTAATGGGGAAAGACCCTGAGCCTGAAATCAGTGTAATCACTTCTGTGATTCCTAAATCTTGGTTATTGGTTACTTTTCCAACTTCTTGATAAGTCTTATTAAAGACTTCTTGATAAGTCTTATAAACCCTCTCAACTTCAAGGTCTAATAAAAACCACGGTATGTGAATGTTTGCCACGTTCCTGTCATTGTACTAAGGGTTCTAACTACTTTGACTCATGCAATCTCCTGACAATGCTGTCTATAGCATACGCTCATTGTATTTTGTTAATATTGTTACTATTACTACTGTACATTCATTCATCTGTGTATGAGGCTAATGTCAACATCTGTATCAGCCAGGAGTGTTTTCAAATGCAGATAATAGCTGCCCACAACAGATTACCAAAAAGGGCTTTATTTTTTCACACAGCAGCAGATCCTGAGAGGCGGTCCCGGCTGCTATGGCTGTTCACAGTGCCATTAGAAACCCAGACTCCCTCCATTTTTCATCTCAGTCATCCTTAGAGGTTGGCATTTTTCTTCATGGTTTTGCAAAATCATCGCTCCACCTTCAGGCATTGCATCTATCATCAAGAGACCAAAAAGGAGGTGAAGGGCTGGAGGCAAAAGCTCCCTCCTCTGTGCCCCCCCCTTTATTATTGGTGCAGGGTCACCCTCTCTGAGGTCTACTCCCAACATCTCACTGTCCTGGGTCACTCCTCACTCAAGAAGGCCTGGGAAAGACACTTTATTTTGGTTGCACATGTGGATGCCATAAGCAAAAGCAGGGTTCCTATGTAAAGAGGAGGAGAACAGATACGGGCAGGAGAGGAAGAACCAGGTGTGTCTGGCACAACCATCTCTGAGGCCTGGGTCAACAGGCTTTGCTTATCGAAGCAGGCTGAGGTCTTTTCCCTTGAAAAGCTCCTTTTCACTCTGCTATTCCCTATGATCCTCACACAATGTTTTGAGGAAGTTGGTCCACTCTCATTCCCGGGTGCTCTCAAAGACATTTTCCTAGTCCGTTTTTTCAGCCTCAGAAATGAGGGGCAGGAGGAGGGAAAGGGGCCGCCTCTGCCATGGACAGATCTGAGCAGGGCTGTCATCTCCCCAGCAACAAACAGGGATGGCAGGCCGGGACAGCCTTTTGAATTGGGAACTGGGATGGAGGATGGGTGGAGAATTAATTATGCAATTAGCTAGGCTTGGAGTCAAACCTCTCACCACGCTCCTAATTAATTGATCAGATGCACCACCTGCTGACCTTCTCCCCTTGAAGGCTCCCAGAATGCAGTGTGGGTGCAGGAGGGAGTAGAGTCTGCTCATACTTTGGGGGACTGGGGAGTTCCGCATGAGGTCTGTGCTCTTAACATAAGAGCCCAGGGACCCCCTGAGCATGCCTTATAATGATCAATTAGGGTGAGTAAGCCAGGGCTACTAGGAAGAGGAAGCTTGATTCATTGGTTACATGTGTAGGGGAGTGGGGCACGGTATACAGCGGTAATCTCCAATAGCCGTTTTCAGCACAGATAAATTCTATATTCCAAGGAGGAAGAAGGCAGGAGAATAAGAATGCCAATAAGAGTTCAATGATTACTGACATATGACATGAGGGTTTTTGTTTTGGTTAAGAGTTTGTAATTATAAAAATCATATATGCTAACAATAATGGACATGAGTTTGAGTGAACTCCAGGAGTTGGAGATGGACAGGGAGGCCTTGTGTGCTGCAATCCATGGAGTCACAAAGAGTCGGACACGACTGAACGGCTGAACTGACTGAACAATAATATAGAATAATATTTCAGAGTGATCATTATTAATGAGACACTGTGCTCAATGCTTTAGCTTTGCTGTCTCATTTAATGCTTACAAGAGCTTATGAGAAGGTTACCACTCCACCTACATTCCAGAGGAAGAAAGAAGGGCTCAGAGAGGTGAAGGAAGTTGCTCACGTCACATGGCTAGGAGGTGGAAACACAAGAATTTGAACCCAGTTTTGTCTAACTTCAGACCTTGTCCCTTTAAACACTAGTCATTCTATCTAACACATGCATTTCAGGAAAACTGGATCCTGCTAACAATTATAAAGAAAGTAATCACCCATAATTTCAGCACCGAGGGACAGTCTGCACAAGTTATACTAATCTTTTCCTCCCACTGTCTTAGCCTCCAGGCCCATTTTCATTTCCCTTCCATCCCCCTCCCACTCCCCTTCACTAACACCAGCACCATTTAGATCAGGGGTAAATAGCTGACTCAAGCTGGGCCAGTCACATCTGCCCATCCTGATTTAGAATAGAGCCACAGAGACCATTAGCTGGGGAAAGTGAGAGTTGCTGAACTGCAGAGGCACGTGGGCCACTGAGGCCTCCACGCTGGGTCTTGTGGGGGCTGATGAATGAACAAAGAGCTGGTCTGCAGGAGTGAAGCAGGAGCATAGCATAAGGGGCAGATTTGAGGGAGTATATGAAAGAATAGGTGAAAGAATAGCCAAGATTACAGCTCTTTGAGACCAGCCTGAATTGTCAACAGGTGTGTCCATAAGCCCAGTCTCCTTTCAATTTAGCTTCCTTGTGTGAGTTTCTCTTCCTGATAGCCATATGCTCCCTGACTATATAACAACTGCTAATATTTAGGAGTGTTTCCTCCTAGTTTCCTTCCTCCCTTCTATTCCTGTCTGTAATCTCAGATTCAAAGAGCTGAGATGCTCCTACTTCCAGAATCATCACTGCAATACTCCTCACTTTACTTATTGTCCCACCCTGTTTATTCCTATTCTCTATCCCCTTCCCTCTCCCTCACAAGCACTTGTTCTAATGTTTTTTGATATATGTCTATAATGCATGTGATTTGAATATATTTAAATGGTGGCCTCTGATAAATCTCCATCAGTTTATTTTTTTTTCAAAACATTGTATACTTTATTATTAATTTTTCCATTCAATTTTAAAAGTTTTTATTAAAATATAGTTGATTCACAATGTTGTGTTGGTTTCAGGTTTACAGCAAACTGTTATATCCAGACAAAACTATAATTCAAAATAAAGCATGCACTCTTTCGTTCATAGTAGCATTATTTATAATATCCAAGGCATAGAAATAATCTAAATTTCCATCGACAGATGAATGGATAAAGAAGACACAGTACATGTGTACGATGGGATTCTACTCAGCCATAAAAAAAGAATGAAATAATGCCATTTGTAGCAACATGGGTAGAACTAGAGATTATCATGCTAAATGAAATGTCAGAAAAAGAAAGAAAATTGTCATGTGGTAACACTTATATGTGGAATCTAAAATATGACACAATTGAAACTCTCAGTGAAACAGAAACAAGCTCACAGACATAGAGAACAGACTTGTGGTTGTCAAGAGGGTAGGTGTGAGGGGAAGGAAGGATTGGGAGTTTGGGGTTAGCAGATGCAAATGGCATATAGAATGAATAAGCAACAAAGTTCTACTGTATAGCACAGGGAACTATATTCAATATCCTCTGATAAACCATAATGGAAAAGAGTATGAAGAAGAAAACACACATATATATGTTTATATATATATATGTACATAAACTATCACATTACTGTACATCAGAAATTAACACATTGTAAGCCAACCAAGGTCCATCTAGTCAAGGCTATGGTTTTTACAGTGGTCATGTATGGATTTGAGAGTTGGACTGTGAAGAAAGCTGAGCACCGAAGAATTGATGCTTTTGAACTGTGGTGCTGGAGAAGACTCTTGAGAGTCCCTTGGACTGCAAGGAGATCCAAACAGTCCATTCTAAAGGAGATCAGTCCTGGGTGTTCATTGGAAGGACTGATGCTAAAGCGGAAACTCCAATACTTTGGCCACCTCATGCGACGAGTTGACTCACTGGAAAAGACTCTGATGCTGGGAGGGATTGGGGGTGGGAGGAGAAGGGGACGATAGAGAATTAGATGGCTGGATGGCATCACCGACTCGATGGAGGTGAGTTTGAGTGAACTCCAGGAGTTGGTGATGGACAGGGAGGCCTGGTGTGCTGTGATTCATGGGGTTGCAAAGAGTTGGACAAGATTGAGCGACTGAACTGAACTAAATGAACTGAAATCAACTCTACTCAAATTAAAAAAAATCTCTCACTCTTTGATTCAGGCAAGTCCCTTCCATCTGTGAGCTTCATTTTCTATAACTGTCAAGTGAAGATTCTTATGTAAATACAGGACTGTGACATACAAACAACACAGTGCCTGGCCTACCACAGACTCTCAACTGTTTTGGTTATTTGCCTTTTCAATCACTTACACCACTTATCACAATATGTTAAAACTATGCATTTGTATATTTAGTTCCTTCATACTAGTCTGAGTACTTACAAGGCAAGGAATGTGGCCTATTCATTCTGTACTGGCATACTCAGGACAGAGCATGTGTTTATTAAGCATTAATTAGATAAATAAACTTTGTTGATTTGGAGTCTGGCTCACGATTGATCAGATGAGTGGCTAGTGGTGGGAGTTACTCAGAGACCACGTGTCTTGCAGTTAGAATTTAACTCTCATTCTAACCTTGACCAGAGTTTCATATCTTCACTTTAATCCAAATCCAAAGCCTACCCTGAACATACATAAATGCCGAGTCCCTGGTGAACTCTAGCTAGGCCTTGAGGTTTACATAGAAAAAGGTCAGCTAATAGTGAAATCGAGGAGGGTTTGAACATGAGCAATAGCAACAAGCAGTATTTTATGAGAACCCATATAGACACGACTACTCTTTGTAAATTTAGCATGGCAAGATTTTAATAAATGAGGCCACTGGGATGTGTGGGGCTTTATATATTATGCCCCATATTTATAGTCCTGTCAACTTTCCTTGCTTAAGCAATGTATTTATTATAGTCCATCTCACCATTTCTCATATGATAGCCACTGTATCATGTCAGACAGAAAAAGTGGGGTGGGCATGGGACTGAAATAATGAAAAGCCCAGAAGCAAAATTTGGAGCAGAGGACCTAGGAATAGTTTGTGCTTTATAAAAACATTCTTTTGTTTTTTGCTCACACAAGTGGCAAATGGTGAGCCTTTTTGTGTGGTTCCCTCACCCCCATCTCCTAGTTTGAGCGTCAGTAATTGAGAGGTTGGTGGAATCCTCTGATAGCCTAAGAAAAGTCAAAGACTATTTGGTCCCCCTAAGATGCATACAACATTTTATACCCAACTTTAGAATGTTCCTGAAGCCTGATTGGTCTGGCTTGAATCAGGTAATCTTCCTCCAAACCAATCAACTGTGAGATCAAGTTGTAACCAGTGTCAAGGACTATGGCATGTCAAGATGGCGGGTACGGGAAGGAGGATTGATAGTTCTCTGTAGTGAAGAGAAGGGAGTTTTCTAGGAGGCTAATGCTCCAGGCATCATACCTAAAGTGCTTTTGATCATAATTCTCCTCCATCTCTCACTTTCCCTCTTAGCCTTTGAAAACACTGCCTTACCATGGTTTCCAAGGTGTGTAGTGGTTTGAGCCTCACCCACCAATGTAGACATGTCTATCTCCACTTCTTGTTTTGCTATAATTACTGGAATTGCTGAACTGCCTGGCTGTGGGTCCCTGGTCCTGACATTGTCCTTCATGTCTCTGGGCCTTTGTGTATGCTAGTCCCCAACCAGAAATACCTTTCTTTCTACTTTCACATAATGCACCTAGTTCAGAAAGCTTTCTCTGACCCTTGTTCCCCAACTCAGTTCCCTCCATCAAGCTGAGAACTGTTAGGCTTTTCCAAAACAGCTTTTTCATTTATTCTCTCTCTTTCCCTCCCTCCCTCTCTACCCGCAGCTCCTTACATGCATAAATATATATCTTTGGAATTCCAATCACCTGTCTACTTCTCTGTCCTGTCTATTAGACTTTGAGCTTCCTGAGGTCAGGGACTATCTCTTATCTCTGTTATGTTCAGCACCTAAATGACTAAATATGTAGGAGCTTAGTAAATGTTGATTAAATGAAAGAAATCCCTCTAGAACTGAGCCATTCACAGATCACAGGGGAAGGTTTGCAATTAGAATTCAGAGCTAGACACCTAATGATGCAGGAATTATGGCCCTGTAATATTTAGTGGAAAATTTTCAACAAGAGCTTCTTTGATTCCTAATTAGGGGAATTATGTTAATAAGCCATCTAGCAAAATCCTTGATAATCATGTTCCAAACTTACCCACTGGGTCTCATTTAGATGTAAAGGATAACAGAAACACTCTGGTAATGAACACGATTTCTGGCCTCAATTAGCACGTGCTGCCCTTATTGTACCCTGAAGACCTCCTATCAGCTGGACACAAAGCACAAACTCAGCAACCACAGCCTTGGGGCTTTTCCAAGTGCACCATTAGCGTTTCCATTGCACAGTTGCTAAGTTTTCCCACTCTTGCGCCTCACTATGTATTTAGTCCACTGATCATTTTTATGGTACTGCCTGACATTAATGTCAAGTATTGATTCTTTGACTCAGCTTCAACAAGGGTTCACTGAATGATCTCAGCATCTGGGGAAATAGGAATGGGATCACATGGAGGCTTTAGCCTTCAAGGTATTGACATATGAATATTAGCCAGAAATACCAGATGACAGGTAAGGATGTGCAAATTCACTTATTCATTCACTTTATCTGTCTTTATGTCCTGTTAAGGCATCTGTGTTTACCCACTTAGTTTTAGGACAGTGTTCTTTCAGCACCCAATCTCTTTGTCCACAATTGCTTAATTCAAAGTGGGCATTGGACTTTCCCGGGAGCTGATATAGAGATCCAGTCTCCTTCTGACTGTGAACAGTGTAAGATGTATAATTCAGGAACTGTCACATTAAGAAAGAAGTGATAGGCAAAGAGAGCTGAATTGAAGACGGAAGGAGAATCTGTTCTAGTTCTACTTGTTCTGAGGCCCAGAGTGTCCCCATCCTTCATGAGGTTTGGTTATTAACCAAGTTTTAGAGATTATGTGAGGCAATAAATTGCCCACCCTTGCTCGAGGTAGTGATAATTTTCTGCTAATATCCATTCTGCCCTTCCTCTTTATGACCTCTGATTTTGGGTTGCCCATATGGCGGCCCAAATTAAAGACCATATTTCTGCCTGCCTCCTTAAAACCAAGGGATGACATGACCACACTCTGGTCAATGGATGTAAGCAGAAATCTTGTAACTTCTGGGTGGTCTCCCTGAACAAAAGGAATAAATCTTCCCCTGCCCTTTTACTTTTCCCTCTTCTTGCTTACAGGAATATTGATGAGGCCATAAGCTCCCTCACATCAGATAGATAGGGGCAGCATTCAAGGGGATGGTAGAGCAAAGACCTAAAGAGCCTGGGTATGTAACATTATGGAGCTGCCACATCAGCCCATGGATGCTTATACGACAGCCTATGGATGCTTATACCAGACATGTGAGAGAAAGAAGTTTTTGTTTTATTGAGACTTTGGTACTCTGGCTCTCTAGTGTAACAGTTGAAGTTATAATCTAAATAATGCAGTGAGTTTCTATTGCTTGCCACCTCAAGAGTTCTAAATAATTCCATTATTTATTGAGCATCTTCTGCATGCCAGATTCTGAAGGATGCAGCAAAGAAGGAAATAAACCTGTCCCTGCCTTCATAATGGTTACAATGGGCTTCCCTAGTGACTCAGATGGTAAAGAATCCTCCTGCAATGTGGGAGAACCAGGTTCGACCCCTGGATCTGAAAGGTCCCCTGGAGAAGGGAATGGCAACCCACTCCAGTATTCTTGCCTAGAGAATCCCATGGACAGAGGAGCCTGGGGGGCTACAGTCCACGGGGTCACAAAGGGTCAGACACGACTGAACAACTGAGACTTTCACTTTCTAAAGTCAATCAATAATTGCACAAAAACCTTTGTAATTACAATTGTGATCAATGTGATGAAGGAACAAATACTCCGAGAACAAATATCGGAAGAAACTGACTCTGGACATAAAGAAGTACATTCAGTGAGAGTCTGTAAAGCAAAGATAGCAGGCTGGGAGGAGAAACAGCTTATGAAAGGGCTCAAGAAGGAAAGGAGTTCCTTCAAGGTTTAAGGTAGTTGAGAGAACAGATTTCAAGGCATAAAGAAACAGCAAGTGAAGAAGGGAAGGGAGTGACCAAAGCTGATGTTGGCAGTGGGCAGAAGTCAGATCCTTTCATTGCAGTTCAGTTCAGTCGCTCAGTCGTGTTCGACTATCTGCGACCCCATGAATCACAGCACGCCAGGCCTCCCTGTCCATCACCAATTCCTGGAGTTCACTCAAACTCATGTCCATCGAGTCGATGATGCCATCAAGCCATCTCATTCTCTGTCGTCCCCTTCTCCTCCTGCCCTCAATCTTTCCCAGCATCAGAGTCTTTTCCAGTGAGTCAACTCTTTGCATGAGGTGGCCAAAGTATTGGAGTTTCAGTTTCAACATCAGTCCTTCCAACGAACACCCAGGACGGATCTCCTTTAGGATGGACTGGTTGGATCTCCTTGCAGTCCAAGGGACTCTCAAGAGTCTTCTCCAATGCCACAGTTCAAAAGCATCAATTCTTTGGCACTCAGCTTTCTTTATAGTCCAACTCTCGCATCCATACATGACCGCTAGAAAAACCATAGCCTTGACTAGGTAGACCTTTGCTGACAAAGTAATGTCTCTGCTTTTTAATATGCTGTCTAGGTTGGTCATAACTTCCCTTCCAAGGAGCAAGCATCTTTTAATTTCATGGCTGCAATCACCATCTGCAGTGATTTTGGAGCCCCCCAAAATAAAGTCAGCCACTGTTTCCACTGTTTCCCCATCTATTTCCCATGAAGTGATGGGACCAGATGCCATGATCTTAGTATTCTGAATGTTGAGCTTTAAGCCAGCTTTTTCACTCTCCTCTTTCACTTTCATCAAGAGAATCTTTAGTTCTTCTTCACTTTCTGCCATAAAGGTGGTGTCATATGCATATCTGAGGTTATCGATATTTCTCCTGGCAATCTTGATTCCAGCTGTGCTTCATCCAGCCCATTGTTCCTCATGATGTACTCTGCATATAAGTTAAATAAGCAGGGTGACAATATACAGCCTTGACGTACTCCTTTGCCTATTTGGAACCAGTCTGTTGTTTCATGTCCAGTTCTAACTGTTGCTTCCTGACCTGCATACAGGTTTCTCAAGAGGCAGATCAGGTGGTCTGGTATGCCCATCTCTTTCAGAATTTTCCATAGTTTATTGTGATCCATGCAGTCAAAGGCTTTGGCATAGTCAATAAAGCAGAAATAAATGTTTTTCTGGAACCCCCTTGCTTTTTCAATGATCAGATGGATGTTGACAATTTGATCTCTGGTTCCTCTGCCTTTTCTAAAACAGCTTGAACATCTGGAAGTTCACGGTTCACTTATTGCTGATAAGTCAGTGTAGGTTTGGGTTTTAGCTTAAGAGCAATGGGAAACCATGCAGGGCTTCGGGCAAGATTAAATGTACATTTCTAAAATGTGACTTGATGTCAGTAAACAATGGATTGGGGTGGGGACCATAAAGAGAGAATGTGGGGAAAATAGGAGCTATTGCAATGGCTATGACAAGAGATGATGGTGCCTTAGATTAGCATGGATGTGGCTGAGATGGGGCATCTTCCCAAAGATGTAAAACAAGGTTCTGCCTTTAATCCTTCTGTAATGAGTGCCATTAATTTGCCCACATCCATTGGGTCATAGAAAAAGCAAGAGAGTTTCAGGAAAACATCTACTTCTACTTTATTGACTATGCCAAAGCCTTTGACTGTGTGGATCACAACAAACTGTGGAAAATTCTTCAAGAGATGGGAATACCAGACCACCTTACCTGCCTCCTGAGAAACCTGAATGCGGGTCAAGAAGCAACAGTTAGAACCAGACATGGAACAGCAGACTGGTTTCAAATTGGGAAAGGAGTACATCAAAGCTGTATATTGTCACCCTGCTTATTTAACTTATATGCAGAGTATATCATGCGAAATGCCTGGCTGGAAAAAGCACAAGCTGGAATCAAGATTGCCAGGAGAAATATGAATAACCTCAGATACACAGGTGATACCACCCTTATGGCATAAAGCAAAGAACTGAAGAGGCTCTTAATGAAAGTGAAAGAGGAGAGTGAAAAAACTGGCTTAAAACTCAACATTCAGAGAACTAAAATCATGGCATCTGGTCCCATCACTTCACGGCAAATAGATGGGGAAACAATGGAAACAGAGACAGATTTTACTTTCTTGGGCTCCAAAATCGTTGCAGATGGTGACTGCAGCCATGGAATTAAAAGCTTGCTCCATGGAAGAAAAGCTATGACCAACCTAGATAGCATATTAAAAAGCAGACATTACTTTGCTGGCAAATGTCCATCTAGTCAAAGCTATGGCTTTTCCGGTAATCATGTATGGATGTCAGAGTTGGACCATAAAGAAAGCTGAGTGCCGAAGAATTGATGCTTTTGAGCTGTGGTGTTGGAGAAGACTCTTGAGAGTCTCTTGGACTGCAAGAAAATCACACCAGTCCATCCTAAAGGAAATCAGTCCTGAATATTCATTGGAAGGACTGATGCTGAAGCTGGAACTCCAATACTTTGGCCACCTGATGCGAAGAATTGACTCATTGGAAAAGACCCTGATGGTGGAAAAGATTGAAGGCAGAAGGAGAAGGGGATGTCAGAGGATGAGATGGTTGGATGGCATCACCGACTCAATGGACATGAGTTTGAACAAGCTCTGGGAGCTGGTGATGGACAGGGAAACCTGGCATGCTGCAGTCCATGGGGTCGCAAAGAGTCGGACACAACTGTGCAACTGAACAGACTGAACTGAGTACCATTGGCTGCCGCCTACCCTAAACTCCCTAAACTCCTTCACCAGCATTCATTTGCCCCTTCCTAACAGATGGCATCACCGACTCTGTGGACATGAGTTTGAGTGAACTCCGGGAGTTGGTGATGGACAGGGAGGCTGGCGTGCTGTGATTCGTGGGGTCGCAGAGAGTCGGACACAACTGAGCGACTGAACTGAACTGAACTGAACAGATCTCTGCTTTTGATTACCTTCCCCTCCCTAACCCAGGCATCAGCTTGAGGGGAAGCTGAACACAGCCTCACAATAAGGAGTGAATCTGATTGGTCCGGGGGTAATCCCACTCCCAGATCAGAGAATGGTTTGGCATGAGCTTGTGATACCAAAGTAGCCAGGAGGGGGTGAAAGGAAATTTGCTATGGACTTGTGGTTAAAACTTACAGCTCCTAAAGTAGAGTAATGAGAAGAAATGACCTCTCTTCTTGTTCTGGATGTTTGTCATCTGAAAATAAAGTAACACCAACCTGGGGACACCAGCCCTAACAGTGACTGAAAGGAGAATTGCAAAGAACCTGGGTCTTTGATAACATTTCTGAGTGGCTGAATCAAGCACTCCAGAAGTCCACTTTCTTCAGACAATCTGCAGGCGAGGTGGTACATTTCTCAGTCTTGGAAGCCAGTTGGAGTCCTGAATTCTCTCTCTCAGCTGACTTCTTCATAGTTGGTACTTTCCCAAACACACACCAGGAAAAACTATACTGGGCATCTTGGGGTCATTCCTTGTCAAAGACCTGGATTCTTTCACCCAAGTCATTCATCTTGTCAGCTCAGCTTGTCTGAAGTAGAGGTGAACTAGGATAAAGGGAGAATGAAGGTATTTAATAACAAGCAGAAAGGTTTAGGTTTTGTACTGAAGGCAGTTGCCAACATCCGCTGGATCATGGAGAAAGCAAGAGAGTTTCAGAAAAACATCTATTTCTGCTTCATTGACTATGCCAAAGCCTTTGACTGTGTCGATCACAATAAACTGTGGAACATTCTGAAAGAGATGGGAATCCCAGACCACCTGATCTGCCTCTTGAGAAACCTGTATGCAGGTCAGGAAGCAACAGTTAGAACTGGACATGGAACAACAGACTGGTTCCAAATAGGAAAAGGTGTACGTCAAGATTGTATATTGTCACCTTGCTTATTTAACTTATATGCAGAGTACATCATGAGGAACGCTGGGCTGGAAGAAGCACAAGCTGGAATCAAGATTGCTGGGAGAAATATCAATAATCTCAGATATGCAGATGACACTACCCTTATGGCAGAAAGTGAAGAGGAACTCAAAAGCCTCTTGATGAAAGTGAAAGAGGAGAGTGAAAAGGTTGGCTTGAAGCTCAACATTCAGAAAACAAAGATCATGTCATCTGGTCCCATCACTTCATGGGAAATAGATGGAAAAGCAGTGGAAACAGTGTCAGACTTTATTTTTTGGGGCTCCAAAATCACTGCAGATGCTGATTGCAGCCATGAAATTAAAAGACACTTGCTCCTTGGAAGGAAAGTTATGACCAACCTTGGTAGTATATTAAAAAGCAGAGACATTACTTTTCCAACAAAGGTCCGTCTAGTCAAGGCAATGGTTTTTCCCGTGGTCATGTATGGATGTGAGAGTTGGACTGTGAAGAAAGCTGATCGCCGAAGAATCGATGCTTTTGAACTGTGGTGCTGGAGAAGACTCTTGAGAGTCCCTTATACTGCAAGGAGATCCAACCAGTCCATTCTAAAGGAGATCAATCCTGGATGTTCATTGGAGGGACTGATGCTAAAACTGAAACTGCAATACTTTGGCCACCTCATGCGATGAGTTGACTCACTGGAAAAGACTCTGATGCTAGGAAAGGTTGGGGGCGGGAGGAAAAGGGGACGACCGAGAATGAGATTGCTGGATGGCATCACCGACTCTGTGGACATGAGTTTGAGTGTACTCCGGGAGTTGGTACTGGACAGGGAGGCCTGGCGTGCTGTGATTCATGGGGTCGCGGAGAGTTGGACACGACTGAGCGACTGAACTGAACTGAACTGAACTGAACTGAAGGCAGTGAGTAGGCTGTAAAGAGTTTGCTATCAGAGTAACAGCAGGGTGGTGGTGTTTCACACAAGCAGCAGCAGCCTTGTGAGGGAGAAGCTGAAGGGGAAGAAGGGGAAACCCTGGGAGGAGGAGGCCTGGCTGGGCTGATGCCATGGTGAGGGTGTGGGTGATGAGGATGGGCTCAGATGATGACTGTAGGGACAGTGAGGAAAGAAAGGAATCAATCTGAGAAATGCACTGGTCTCTTCCTCCTCCCCCGCCCCCAACAGAAACCATGGGGCAGGAAGAGACCTGAGCTTCTAATCTCTGGTGGCACTTCCCCAGGGTCACTGAAAGACTGGAGATGAGCCTCTGGCAATCTCAATACTCTATCTCAGGAGGACTCTCTTTGCAGAAGTCTTGTTTTTTAATTTAATAGCTTTTTATTGTGCATTCTTATAGGGAATATAAATACATAGTATTCATGTTAACAGCCCTTATTTTGTTACCTATGGCAGCCCTTATTTCCTTTTCAGTTCAGTCACTCAGTCATGTCCGACTCTTTGTGACCCCATGGACTGCAGCACACCAGGCTTCCCTGTCCTTCACCAACTCCTGGAACTTCCTCAAACTCATGTCCATCCAGTTGGTGATGCCATCCAACCATCTCATCCTCTGTCGTCCCCTTCTCCTCCTGCCTTCAATCTTTACAAGCATCAAGGTCTTTTCCACTGAGTCACTTCTTTGCATCAGGTAGCCAAAGTATTGGAGTTGCAGCTTCAGCACCAGTCTTGCCAATGAATATTCAGGACTGATTTCCTTTAGGATTGACTGGTTGGATCTCCTTGCTGTCCAAGGGACTCTCAAGAGTCTTCTCCAACACCACAGCTCAAAAGCATCAATTCTTCTGCACTCAGCTTTCTTTATAGTCCAACTCTCATGCCCATACATGATTACTGGAAAAACTTCAGCTTTGACTAAAGGGATCTTTGTTGGCCAAGTAATGTCTCTGCTTTTTAATATGCTGTCTAGGTTGGTCATCGCTTTTCTTACATGGAGCAAGCGTCTTTTTAATTTCACGGCTACAGTCACCATCTGTAGTGATTTTGGAGCCCAAGAAAATAGAGTCTGTCAGTTTCCATTGTTCCCCCATCTATTTGCCATGAAGTGATGGGACCAGATGCCATGATTTTAGTTTTCTGAATGTTGAGTTTGAAGCCAACTTTTTCACTCTCCTCTTTCACTTTCATCACTTATTTCCTTACCTGTGACACAATCAGCAGTGCTATTCTTTCGCAAGGAGTCCAGACTCAGTACTTTCAGGTGTTTCCAATTGATCTGAATTGGTCTGGTGTGGTGAGAATAATGGCCTTCTCCACTACATGCCTGGTCATGTGTGAAGCCCTTGTGTTAGCTTCATGTTGCTGCTGTAACAAATTGCAAGATTTGATGACTTGAAACAATGGAAAGGTATTCTCTCACAGTGCTGGATCTTCTACCTTTTGTGCCTCAGCATCCTTATTTGTAAAGTGGAGATTACAGTCCTTCTTCACAGGGTTATTATGGTATCAAATGGTAAGTGCTCAATAAATCTATGCTATTATTATTTGGTGGTACTGCCCTCCTGGAGGTGCCCCTGGGAAATTGCTCAGGGAAATCAGTCTTTAATAGCACGTCTGATTTTCTCTCACCTTGACAGTTCCAGAGATGGGTGGGAGATGGATTGCAGGCAGATTAGAGTCTTTTTGTCATGTGCACAACTTCCATTATTAAAACACTCTGTGGAAGCAGTTTGCTCCGGGAGACTGAGAACTCTATCTCCAGGCTCTAAAAGGCTCTTTGCTGAACTTGGAGGTGGGACCACTCAGACACTGAGGAAGCCAGGGGGATGATTGCTGTTGTTCTTTCACAAAGTCACATCCAACTCTGAAACCCCAGGGACTGCAGTGCACCAGGCTTCCCTGTCCTTCACTGTCTCCCAGAGTCTGCTCAGATTCATGTCCATTGACTCAGTGATGCTATCCAACCGTCTCATCTTCTGTCGTCCCCTTCTCCTTTTGTCTTCAATCTTTACCAGAATCAGGGTCTTTTCCAGTGTGTTAGCTCTTCACATCAGGTGGCCAGAGAATTGGAGCTTCAGGTTTCAGGAATAGTCTTTCCAATGAAGATTCAGTATTGATTTCCTTTAGGGTTGACTAGTTTGATCTCCTTGGGTCCAAGGGATTCTCAAGAGTCTTTTCCAGTACCACAATTCAAAATCATTAATTCTTTAGCCTTCCTTATGGTCCAATTCTCATATCCATACATGACTACTGGAAAAGCTATGACTTTGACTATATGGACCTTTGTTGGAAAATGATGTCTCTGCTTTTTAATATGCTGTCTAGGTTTGTCAGGGCTTCCCCAGTAGCTCAGTGTTAAAGAATCTACCTGCAGTGTAAGAGACCTGAATTCGATCCCTGGATGGAGAAGATCCCCTGGAAGAGAATGTGGCAACCCACTCTGGTATTCTTGCCTGGAGAATCTCATGGACAGAGGAGCCTGGTAGGCTGTAGTCCATAAGGTCTCAAAGAGTCAGACACAACTGAAGCAACTGCACACACACACTCAGTCTGTCATGGGCCTCCCTAGTGGCTCAGATGGTAAAGAAGCTCCCTGCAATTCAGGAGGCCCAGGTTCGATCCCTGGGTTGATAAGATCCCCTGGAGAAGAGAATGGCTACCCCTTCCAGTATTCCTTCCTGCAGAATTCCATGGACAGAGGATCCTGGAGGGCTACAGTCCATGGGGTTGCAAAGACTTCCAAGGAGCAAGTGTCTTTTAATTTCATGGATGCAGTCACTATCCACAATGATTTTGGAGCCCCCCAAAATAAATTCTGTCACAACTCCACTTTTCCCCCTTCTATTTGCCATAAAGTGATGGGACTGGATGCTAAGATCTGTTTTTTTAATGTTGAGTTTTAAGCCAGCTTTTTCATTTTCCTCTTTCACCCTCATCAAGAGGCTCTTTAGTTCCTCTTAATTTTCTGCCATTAGAGTGGTATCTGGAGAAGGCAATGGCAAGCCACTCTAGTACTATTGCCTAGAAAATCCCATGGATGGAGGAGCCTGGTAGGCTGTAGTCCATGGGGTCGCTAAGGGTCGGACACGACTGAGCGACTTCACTTTGACTTTTCACTTTCACACATTGGAGAAGGAAATAGCAACCCACTCCAGTGTTCTTGCCTGGAGAATCCCAGG
This sequence comes from Moschus berezovskii, assembly GCF_049115385.1. Lineage (NCBI taxonomy): Eukaryota > Metazoa > Chordata > Mammalia > Artiodactyla > Moschidae > Moschus > Moschus berezovskii. Next base: position 24,362,754 of record NC_142486.1, on the reverse strand, counting down.
GACGGGGGAGCCTGGTGGGCTTCCGTCTATGGGGTCACACAGTGTCAGACACGACTGAAGTGACTTAGCAGCAGCAGCAGAGTGGTATCACTGCATATGAGGTTGTTGATATTTCTCCCTGCAATCTCGATTCTAGCTTGTGCTTCATCCAGCCTGGCATTTCCCATGATGTACTCTGCATATAAGTTAAATAAGTAGGGTGAAACTATGCAGCCTTATCATACTCCTTTTCCAGTTAGGAACCAGTCCATTGTTCCATGTCTGGTTCTAACTATTGCTTTTTGAACTGCATACAGATTTCTCAGGAGATAGGTCAGGTGGCCTGGTACTCTCAGCTCTTTAAGAATTTTCCACAGTTTGTTGTGATCCACACAGTCAATGGTTTTAGCATAGTTAATGAAGCAGAAGTAGATGTTTTCTTGGAATTTCCTTGCTTTTTCCATGATCCAGTGAATGTTGGCAGTTTGATCTCTGATTCCTCTGCCTTTTTCAACCCAATTTGTACATCTGCAAGTTCTCAGTTCATGTATTGATGAAGTCTAGCTTGAAGGATTTTGAGCATAAACTTACTAGCATGTGAAATGAATGCAATTGTATGGTAGTTTGAACATTCTTTGGTATCACCTTCTTTGAGATTGGAGTGAAAACTGACATTTTCCAATCCTGTGGCCATTCTGAGTTTTCCAAATTTTCTGGCATATTGAATTCAGCACTTTTAGGATTTGAAATGGCATCATCTTTTAGGACTTGAAATAGCTCAGCTGGAATTCCATCACTTCCACTAGCTTTGTTCAAAGTAATGCTTCCTAAGGCCCACTTGACTTCACACTCCAGGATGTCTGGCTCTAGGTGAGTGATCATACCATCAGGTTATCTGGGTCATTAATATCTTTTTGTATAGTTTTTCTGTGTATTCTTGCCACTTCTTCTTAATTTCTTCTGCTTCTGTTAGGTCCTTATTGTTTCTGTCTTTTATCATGCCCATCCTTGCATAAATGTTTTCTTGATATCTCCAGTTTTCTTGAAGACAACTCTAGTCTTTCCCATTCTATTGTTTTCCTCTATTTGTTGGCATTTTTCACTTAAGAATGTCTTCTTGTCTCTTCTTGTTATTCTCTGAAACTCTGCATTTCAGTGGGTATATCTTTCCCTTTCTCCCTTGCCTTTTGCTTCCCTTCTTTCCATAGCTATTTGTAAAGCCTCCTTAGACAGCCATTTTGTCTTCTCACATTTCTTTTTCTTTGAGATGGTTTTGGTCACTACCTTCCGTACAATGTTATGAACTTCTGTCTATATTTCTTCAGGCCCTCTGTCGACCAGATCTAATCCCTTGAATCTATGTGTCACTTCCAGTGTATGATAATAAGGGATTTGATAGTGATAGAGGCCTCCTCCTTGGAAGGAAAGCTATGACAAATCTAGACAGCATTTTAAAAAGCAGAGACATTACTTTGCCAACAAAGGTCCATATAGTCAAACTATGGTTTTTCCAGTAGTTATGTGCTGAATGTGAGCAGTTGACCATAAAAAAATTTGAAGAATTGAATTTGAATTGTGGTGCTAGAGAAGACTCTTGAGAGTACCTTGGACTGAAAGGAGATCGAACTGGTCAATCCTAACAGAAATAAATGCCTGAATATTCATTAGAAGGACTGATGCTGAAGCTGAAGTTCCAATACTTCGGCCACCTGATGCGAAGAACTGACTCATTGGAAAAGACCCTGATTCTGGCAATGGTTGAAGGCAAAAGGAGAAGGGGGCAGCAGAGGATGAGATGGTTGGATGGCATCATCAGCTCAATGGGTTTGATTCTGAACAAACTCTGGGAGATAGTGAAGGACAGGGAAGCCTCGCATACTGCCGTCCACAGGGTCGCGAAGAGTCAGACATAAGTTTGTGACTGAACAACAAAGAGGCCCCCGGTTGTCAGAAGAAGCATTGGGTCTTAGCTCCATTTCATTCCCTCACCTTGTCCCCTACTCTCTTCCCCTCCTCAGTCTCCTGCTCCCCCTCCTCCTTGCCCACAGGGAGGCGGCTGGCTATGCTGGAGATCCAAGCATTCTCTCTGTATCTGCCAAGCTGAAGCAGCATATTGATGATCACCTGCAAATGTGAAATAGATGGGAAATGTTTTGCACTTCAGTGGCATAACAGGTGTTATTTCTCCATGGAGGATGGAGCTGACACTTCTTTTGGGATGAAGGAGAGGTGATGGAGTCTCCCACTTCACCTGAGACAGAGATGATTTCTGAGCATTTGTTGTGTACTATTGTTCTGTGGTATTTAGTATAACGGCCTTCATACACAGCAACCTCCCGCCTGGAAGAAATAGTCATCCTTAAGTTTATAAATCAACTCAAGATGCTGTGAGACAATATATCAGCCAGGGGATTTCAGCGCAGATGTAATTCATGATGAGGCCTGAGAGTTTGCCTCCACCCACCTGGGTTTTGGAAAAACATGCTGATGGATGTGGCATTCGGCTTTCTTAGGTAATGCCACAGGCCTCCTTTTCCAGTGCTAGACCAGGGGTCAGCAAACTTTCTGTAAAGGGCCAGATGGTAAGTACTTAGGTTTTGCAGGCCAATAATCTCTGCTTCTGGAGAAGGCAATGGCAACCCACTCCTGTACTCTTGCTGGAAAATCCCATGGATGGAGGAGCCTGGTAGGCTGCAGTCCATGGGGTCGTGAAGAGTCGGACATGACTGAACGACTTCACTTTCTCTATTCACCTTCATGCTTTGGAGAAGGAAATGGCAACCCACTCCAGTGTTCTTGCCTGGTGAATCCCAGGGACGGGGGAGCCTGGTGGGCTGCCGTCTATGGAGTCGCACAGAGTCGGACACGATTGAAGTGACTTAGAAGAAGCAGCAATCTCTGCTTCAACTACTCAACTCTGCTGTTATGACAGGAAAATAGCCATAGACAGTAAGAAAACAAATAGACATGGCTGTGTTCCAGTCAACTTTATTTACACAAACAGGCAATCAGCCAGTGTGCAATGATTAGTCAATCCCAGAAGTCAATCACCTGAGTATGACTCATTCCTTTTCCAGTTACCAGCTGTATGACCTTATTTAACCCACCTGGGCCCCGGTTTCTTCATCAGTAAATTGGGACTAGCAATGCCTCGTAGTAATCATCATAATTGTAATATCCAATGAGGTAGTTATGAGAATTAAATGAATTCAAATAGGAAGAACTTTTACAACAGTGTCTGCTGTAGAGTCAGAGGTCAGTGTCAAGTGGCTTTGTTATTAGCATCATCATCCTCATCTTCAGCATAGTTGAAAGGACTTGGAGCTAGAAAATGGGGATAATACTTCCTTCACAGGTTTGCTATGCGGATGAAGTGAGACAATGTATGCAAAATGCCATAAGCTGCCTTAGCACATAGCAGATGCTCAGTGACCCCGCAGGTGAATCTGCAAACTCTCATCAGCTCTTCTCCAGCTAGTCCTATAAGCCTCTTCTGGTATTAAAAAAAAAAAGTGAAAAACCCAGCCATACACTCTTAAGCTGCTCTAGTCTTAGTTGGGAAAGACAAAAGTGTGAGAAAGATTAAAAGAAGCTTCAGTCATTAGGTAGAAATAATTCAGGGCTGCAGAAAAGAGAAACCTCAAGGCTCAAGTCTGGCTCAAGTCTGGGGTGGGGGAGTCTCCCACTGGGCTGGAGGCTCCCCACCGGAGTTGGGCTTATGAGGGTTGGGAAAGGAGTGCAGTGAGTGACCTTCTCCTCTGAAGATGACCACTACAAACTGCCTCTCTGATGAAGCACAGAGAAAGCCCTGCCTAGCCCCATGAGGACCCATCAATGCTGGTTCCTGCAAAGCCTTTCCTGGTTCTGCAAATTTCAAGGACTTAGTGTCAACATAAGTTAGAAATACTCTGTGCGCACCCAGCCTTATGACTTCCCATTTAGCTGGCCTACACTCATCTTGAGGGAAGAAGGCTGATTTGAGAATGAATTTAGTGATCCTCTGCAATTCTGAGCTGCTGGTTGTTTGCACAGGAGCTGGTGCTGTAATGGAGGAGGAAGGAGCCTGCCAGAGGTTGAGCTGGGGCTCTGGAGTCAAGTGTTTGGAGTTTTCTGGGTAACCTTGGGCAGCTTGTGTTGATAGCACATCAGTGTTCCCATCTGTGAAACAGGGATCCTAAGAGGACTCAGAAAGTATAAGTGGAGACCCTGGCAAGGTGCCTGCCATATTCTAAGCTGTTCTCATGATGAGAAAGATTGCAATACTGAAGGACAGCTGGAGAGATGAACCTGGATTTGAATTCCATTCAGTCTTGGGCAGGCCATTTGACTCATCAGAACCTCAAGTTCCTTATCTGTAAAATGGGTACAGCGATTAAGGATTAGGTGTATTAAAAGGTCTAAAGTACTTAGTTCAAAGTCTGGCACACTTTAAGTAAAAATGAAAGTTTTTATTATTGTTATGGGCCTGACTGCTATTATTGTTATTATTACTGCAGTTATTATTGTTATGGGCCTCTCTAGGGCAGGCCTCAGATGTGCCTAGAGCAGATAGTAGGATGTGGTTGAGCTCAGAGGAAGGAAAGGTCCCTGCTCTTGACCTGGCTCCCATGGAAGGAACAACAATACAGGAGCATGAGGTCGGAGCTGTGCTTGGTGCCCCTGACCCCTAGCCTGGTTTTAAGTATGACTGTGTGATGTTATTCTGACCTTTGGCTCTTGGAACCTCCTCAAGCTCCTGCTGGAGTTTAGGGTTCTGAGACTTGAACTCAATCAAGAGCACTCAAACTTTTGTATTGCACAGGCCTCCCTGAGACTTGGTTTCTTCCCCATTTAAAAATAATAGTGTTGATACTTACCTGGTAAAGGCTGTTATAGCACTTTAATGTGTCAGATACTATTACAAATGCTGTAGACATACTGAATCATTTAATTCTTACAATAGCCCTTAGGGGTAGCAAATATAATCCCTATGTATTAGTTTCCTGACGCTACTTTAAGAAATCATCTACACTTGGTGGCTTAAAACAACAGAAATTTATTCTCTCGCAGTTCTGGAAGGCAGAGTTTGAAATCAAGGTTTTGGAGGGCTGTGTTTCCACTAAGGCTCCAGATGAGGATCTTTTCCTTTTCTGTTCCAGCCTTAGAGGCTTCCAGCTGCTGGCATCCCTTGGCTTACAGCCACACATTCTAGCCTCTGCTTCTGTGGTCACATCGCCTTCTCCTCTTCTGTTTGTGTCTGAGTCAAATAAGAGCTCCCTTATGAGTACACTTATGATGGCCCTTAAAGCCCACCAGGACAATCCAGGGTAAGCTCCTTATCTCAATGTCCTTAATTTAATCACATCAGCAAAAGCTTCACCAAATGAGGAAACAGAGGTTCTATGGATGAGGACCTGACATCTTTGGGAGCTACTATTCAACTCACTGCATCCCACTTTACTGGAGAAGGCAATGGCAACCCACTCCAGTACTCTTGCCTGGGAAATCCCATGGATGGAGGAGCCTGGTAGGCTGCAGTCCACGGGATCGCTAAGAGTCGGACAAGACTGAACGGCTTCACTTTCACTTTTCACTTTCGTGCATTGGAGAAGGAAATGGCAACCCACTCCAGTGTTCTTGCCTGGAGAATCCCAGGGATGGGGGAGCCTGGTGGGCTGCTGTCTATGGGGTCGCACAGAGTTGGACATGACTGAAGCGACTTAGCAGCAGCAACCCCACTTTACAGATGAGATGGGAAGTAGGTGGCAGAGTAACCTGGTTCAGTCTGCACCCGTAACCCCTGTGCTGTGTTACTCCAAGCAGGCTATGCACCACACGATGGCTGCCCTGTCGCTGATCCCTGCAGACATCCCCAAACATCCCTTTCTTTCGGGCACTGTCAGAACACATGGATTTTTGCTCATCAGCAAGCAACCAGAGAAAGTCACGAGATGTAATTTGCCTCTTCTCCTGATGTCTTTCCCTGGTCCCGGCTCTGGTGTTCAAGTTCCTCAGCCAAAACTGAGAGGAAATGACTTCAGTCATGGGTACTAATCCATTTAAAATGAGGCCAATGTCTTGGCACAGGAAATTTTTCTCCCCCCCCGCCCCTTAATCTGTTTTACCATCCGCTCTGCAGACTCCGTGACCCGGTGTTCTTAGACGAGAACAGTGTCCTCTTGGATGTGATTTCGGTGACAATGTCTATGATGAGTAAGCCTCACCCAGCCCAGGCAGCCCTGGGCTCCTGAGGTCACACACCAATCAAAGGCTTTGAGTCCTTGGCTTCCGGGCTAGATGTTGCTGTCATGTTAATGCATAACATTTCAGAAGAGAGATTTTTTGTTCCTGCTCACTCTCAAGTAGCACTTCTGCAGCCTCCCACGGAGGACCATGTACTGTGGACATGTAGGCGCAGCCAGGGAAGTGACACTCTGTGGGGCTGGCATTTGAAAATGGACTCTGACAGCTTTTCTGACCTCAGCACCTCCCACCAACTATGGTTATGAGTGGTCAAACTGCAGCAGCACTGAGTTGGTTGGAGAGAGTTGCTTCTCTAGTGAAAGGCCCCAGGAGAATACCAGTGAGTTACCGAAATACCAAAGAGCAACACTCAGTGTTAGATTGTTTGCCAACATGTTTCTGCACAATGACGTCTTTCCCTTGCTGGCCAATCTCAAATGTGCATGCTCTCTCATCCTATGTTATAGGGGTTGTGCGGGTGTGGGAACATTTCATCTACAGAACCCATTGGACATTGTTAGATGTCTCCTTGAAGCAACGTCAGCTTTTATGTATTGGGGTGGCATTGCTTTGAGGTCAAGTCATGGTTTACATACCCAGGGCATCATGGAACATGCCATGAGACCTCAGCAGCCACGCTGATAAGCAGGAGAGCAACTGACAGTAACAGTTAAAATATAAAACACGTTGCAACATGCAGTCTAAAACTATTGATCATACCACCTGCACTGTTATGAATGTTCACTAGTGACTCATTATTGGATCAATAAGATCAACAAATAGCCAATTAGGGCATATCAATTCCAGAATACAAATGGGCACAGAGAACATCAGAAGAAAGACAGTAGAACAAAGTGCTCTAAAAGCCAGGCAAGCTTAGGTTCAAATCCTGTCTCTGCCACTTCTGAGACATATGACTTGAGCTAGACCCTATTCTCTGAATCCCAGCTTCCTAATACATAAAATGGAGATGATGACTGTTTCTTCCTCACAGGACTGCTGTGGGGTTTATGTGAATTTGTGATTATGAATTCTTTACCATAGTCTCAACAGAAAGTAAGCTCCAAAGTAAGTAGTAAATGCATAAGAAGAAGCAGAAACTTTAGTGTACGTTTCACAAGAGCTGAGGTGAGCCTGTGAGTCCTTGGAGTGGCTCCTTTATCAGAGGGCCATTTTAATCCAGGATACCTCTCTTACTGTTGCCTTCCTGCTTGTTCAAATTGCTGCTGGTGTTTCTCATGATTCATTGGGCATATATAGTGTGTCTTGACCTCAGAGTAGCTCCATTCAATTAATAAAACTCCAGAACACTCCATTAATGAAAATGGTAGGCTTTAGTTAGTAGAAAGAGGCCTCTGTCTTTTCTCCTTTTCTTCTGTATCTCAGACTCTAGTCTTAGACTTGGATGATGGTGTCAAGGACTAAGAATTGTGGCTGGACACTGAAAGACCCTTACACAACACAGTGAGAAGAAATACAATGTAATTAAGTGGCAGGAGCATGGGTCTGGGTTCCAACTCATATGGGTTTGAATGCCAGTTCAGCCACCAACTGCCTGGGCGAACTTCAGTGAATCATTCCATTTCCGAATGACTTCTAAAGAAGAGAATTTGAGTACTGGAGGAGTGAGTTATTTGTCTAAGGTCACCCTGCTAGCAAGCCAGGGAGTTTATTTCAGCCCTAGGACTGTGTGACTCTAAAATCTAGCATTTTGCTCTGGTATTAGACTTCCTGATATTCTATTGTTTTAAAATGTTTTAATTTTTTTTCTTATTATTCAAGTCTGGTGATGCCAACAGATTAGGAGACTGAAACATGTTGAACAGATCAAAAAGATAGTTTGTTACTTACAGTTTCCAAGAGCAAGGGGTCTGCCTCTCCATGCAGGTCCAACCCTGGGGAAGCACTAGGGTTGGTCAAGAGGCAGAGGAGCAGGAGCAATTCATGACCTGAGTTGTGTAGTTCCAGGCTGTGGGGTGATTAGGACAGAAGAATATGGACAAGAGTGTAAGAGCTCGGTAAAGGAGGGGGTTGGTGGGTGGGTTGTCTCCATATGAGAAGTGTGTTTGTAAGAGAGTAGTTTGCTGTCTCTAGGAATTAACTAGCTCTTGGAAGGACAGTCTTTCCCAAGTCAACAAGTCCTCAAAATATTAAAGCATAATAATAATACAGAAAATGAAAAAAAATGTAATTAATACATCTATTCTTGGTGGACTTTCTAAGCCATGCAATTGTTATTCTCTCAGTGGGATTTCCAGATTAATTTGCATGACTTATGTCTATTTGTTATATAATTGCAATTATGAAGTACCATGAGATGGCTTTTGTTGTTGTTCAGTCACTCAGTCGTGTCTGACTTTTTGTGACCCCATAGACTGCAACACGCCAGGCCTCCCTGTCCTTCATCATTTCTCAGAGCTTGCTCAAACTCATGTCCATTTGGTTGGTGATTCCATCCAACCATCTTGCCCTCTGTTGTCCCCTTTTCCTCCTGCCTTCAATCTTTCCCAGCACGAGGGTCTTTTCTAATGAGTTGGCTCAGCTCTTCACATCAGGTGGCCAAAGTCTTGGAGTTTCAGCTTCAGCATCAGTCCTTTCAATGAATATTCAGGGTTGATTTCCTTTAGGATTGATTGCTTTGATCTCCTTACAGTCCAAGGGACTCTCAAGAGTCTTCTCTAACACCACAGTTCAAACAGCAATTCTTCAGTGCTCAGCCTTCTTCATGAGATGGCTTTAACCACCAAATAATTATCTTCATAAACAATTGTAGATATAAAATATACACAAAAATTCCCAGTAGCTTTCTTATAGATCATAAAAATTAATAATAAAATTAAATCATAATAAAATTCTGAGCACAAATGCAGGATATATAGATAAAAATTTAGTAGCCAACATATACTGTATTGTAACAGTGTATTAATGCATATATATGGAATTTAGAAAGATGATAATGATGACCCTATATATGCGACAGCAAAAGAGACACAGATGTAAAGAACAGATTTTTGGACTCTGTGGGAGAAGGCGAAGGTGGGATGATTTGAGAGAATAGCATTGAAACGTGTATATTACCATATGTGAAACAGATCACCAGTCCAGGTTTGATGCATGAGATAGGGTGCTCAGGGCTGGTGTACTGGGATGACCCTGAGGGATGGGATGGGGAGGGAGGAGGAAGGGGAGTTCAGGATGGGGAACACATGTACACCCATGGCCAATTCATGTGAATGTATGGTAAAAACCACCACAATATTGTAAAGTAATTAGCCTCCAATTAAAATTTTAAAAAGAAATATATGCTGTATTGTATGAAATTGAAAATCTTTATTGAAGTGTATAAGAGATAAATAAATGTAATCTTATGTTTTCAGTATCAAATACTTGCCAGTTTATCCCAAATGATATAAATATTATCTGATATTAATTAAATATTAGCAGAATTTTTAGCATTTGACAAAATAATAAACTCATCTGGAGCAATAAATGGCTGAAAAATATTCAAGGATTTTCTGAAAAAAGAAGAGCAATGAATGGATTTCTTCTAAGAAAATGTCTATATATCATAAAACTATTTCAGATCAGAGGGAAGGGTTAATTGTAAAATGAATTACCTTTATTGGAAAGAATAAAGTTAGACCCCCTACTTCATACTTTATATCAAAATAAATTTCACATTGTTTAAATATTTATATAAAAATAAGCAAATAAACACAAAATTCTTATGGAAAAATATAGGTGAAAGTTCTATTCTCTTGAGAGAGGGGAAAGCCTTTTAAAATTTGAAATCAATGTCAGAAACCATCAAGAAAAAACATTGATATATCTATCAACAGATGAATGGATAAAGAAGGTGTGGTGCTTGTGTACAATGGAATACTACTCAGCCATAGAAAAGGATGAAACAATGCCATTTGCAGTCATGTGGATGAGCCTAGAGATTATTATGCTAAATGGAGTAAGTCAGAAAGAGAAAGATGAAGGCCATATGATGTCACTTATATATGGAGTCTAAAATATGACACGCTTATCTGCAAAACAGCCTCACAGACACAGAGAACAGACTTGTGGTTGACAAGTGACGAAGGGAGGGCGAGGGATAGATGGGGAGGTTAGGATTAGCAGATGCAAAGTATAACATACAGGATGGATTAACTACAGGATCCTACTGTACAGCACAGGGAAACATACTCTGTATCCTGTGATAAGCCATAATGGAAAAGAACATGTAAAAGAATGTGCATATATGTATAGCTGAATCACTCTGCTATACAGCGAAAATTAGCACAACACTCACAGCTGTTCAGAGGTAAATCAACTATGTATGACCAAAATAATTTTTTCAAAAAGAAAAAGCATCAATGCCTTTATTACACACAATTGAAAAATCTGCACAGCAAAGGAGAACAAAGTTTAAGGACAAAAGGCACGTTAAGAAGAGTATTTTCAGCATATCTATCTTTAACATTTGAAATGGCACGATACCAAGTTACTCCATTGGGAAACAATGAACAAGATGCCTAATATACAAATTCACAAAGATGTGTTTAATAAACTTAATATTAATGAAGTTTATTAATGTATTAAAAAGGAGACAGTAATGTTATCACCATTTTTTTCTGCCATCAGATTGTCAAATATATAAAGATGGCTCATACACAGAACTGATGTGATGTTTGCTAGGAAATAGCAGGATCATGCACTGTTTGTGAAAGCAAACTGAGCATTTATTTTCTGTTTTTTTTTTTTTCTTTTTGTAATGGGAGTCAAAGTCTTTACAAGACCCATATCCTCTGAAAAGACAATTTCTCATCAAGAAATTTATATGAAGGAAGTAGTAAGAGAAAGGCACTCTTCTGTCTGTAGATACTCACTACATCTTTAAGTTATTTTTTACATAATAATGAACAATGGGAAACAATCTAAGTGTCCAGTGATATGGGATTGATTAATTATCTCTTGTACTTTTATACAGTGGAATAACATACAACCATTAAAAGTTATGTGCATTAGAATGAAGAAACAGACATAGAGAATAGACTTATGGACATGGGGAGAGGGGAGGAGAGGGTGAGCTGTATGGAAAGAGTAACATGGAAACTTACATTACCATGTGTAAAATAGATAGCCAACAGGAATGTGCTGTGTGGCTCAGGAAACTCAAACAGGGGCTCTGTATCAACCTAGAGGGGTGGGATGGGGAAGGAGGTGGGAGGGAGGTTCAAAAGGGAGGGGATATACGTATACCTATGGCTGATTCATGTTGAGGTTTGACAGAAAACAGCAAAATTCTGTAAAGCAATTACCCTTCAATTAAGAAAAATTTTTTTTTAAGTTATGTGCATTATAAAAACACTTCCATGTAAGAAAGGTCTCCATACTGTAATTATAATTAGAAAAAAGACATTTGCAAAATAGTTTGCATAATACAATCCCATTTAGTAATAAATAATATAATCCTTTTCTGGAAGAAGATCTAAAAGATTAGACATCAAACTATTAATAATTATTATTTCTGTGTGCTGGATTAAAGACAGCCTTTATTTTCTTCTATATAATTTTATCTATGTGTGCGTGCATGCTAAGTCACTTTAGTAGTGTCCAATTCTTTGTGACTCTATGCCCTGTAGCCCTCCAGGCTCCTCTGTCCATGGGATTCTCCAGGCAAGAATACTGAAATGGGCAGCTATGCACTCCTCCATGGGATCTTCCCAACCCAGGGATTGAAACCAAGTCTCTTCGGCCTCCTGCATTGGCAGGCAGGTTCATTACCGCTAGCACCCCCTGGGAAGCCCTCAGTTCAGTTCAGTTCAGTCGCTCAGTCGTGTCTGACTCTTTGCAACCCCATGAATCACAGCACGCTAGGCCTCCCTGTCCATCACCAACTCCCGGAGTTCACTCAAACTCATGTCCATCGAGTCGGTGATGCCATCCAGCCATCTCATTCTCTGTCGTCCCCGTCTCCTCCCACCCCCAATCCCTCCCAGCATCAGAGTCTTTTCCAGTGAGTCAACTCGTCGCATGAGGTGGCCAAAGTATTGGAGTTTCAGCTTTAGCATCAATCCTTCCAGTGAACACCTAGGATTTAAGGGGAAAACAGCTGAGAAATCATCTTTTCATAGATTTATAGTATTTTTTTGGATTGTAAAAATGTATATCCCTTTCAATAATTTCAGGATGGGATATACATTTTTACAATCCAAAAAAATACTATAAATCTATGAAAAGGTGATTTCTCAGCTGTTTTCCCCTTAATAGGGGACTTCAGATATTTGGTAGTGAAGAGCATGGAGAATGAAACTAGGTAAAAGAATTCTCAGTTTCCTGCTTTCCATTCTACTTGCCATAGATTGACAATCAAGAGAGAAATTCCTTTGCAGAGCATTCATTGCTCTGACCTTCACTGTGAAATGAAATTAGAAGGCCTGTTCAAAGGAGAATGTTTTCTCTCCAAGTTTCCTATAAATATTTAAAATGGAAAATATGGATTATGTCACATGTGGTTGAGGAAGCTAACACAGAAAGCCCAGGCTCTGTGTTGACACAAGCATGAGGAGAGGGTAACCGTAGGGTGAGGGGGTGGCTGTCTGAAGGCTCAGCTGACTCAGGGTTGCTTCCACAGATCAATAGTGCTGATGTTGTTGCAGAAATGACAGGCCTTGTTGCACAGCTGAGTCTCATTATACTCTACCACTGGGATCCAAGCTTGGACTCTGGAGGGTGGTTCGCGACCTATTATGTCTGAAATATAAGCAGAGAGGGAGAACATCCCTACTGGCATAATTACTTTCCAGGGCCTCTGAGAGCGTGATTCCTGCTCGTTAAGTGGCATTTGCTCACCTAAACAAGCCAGTCTCAAAGTGCCTTCTGTCAAGCAGAATATTAGCTCATCATTGGAGTCTCTTTCTGCTGCTTCTTGTCCAGGTAGGTGTAAAGATATTAAATAGCTCCTCATCCTCACTAACTTACCTGGTATGTTTATAAATCAGACACACCCAGATTTCCAGCTCAACCATATTTCTGGGACTCTGGGTGCCATTTTACCCCTTGGAGAGCTAAGATGTTGCTGGGATGTTGAAAGCAGAAACAGAATAGTGACATTGAATCACTGTCCATCCTTCCATCCATTAGATATTTATTGAGCATAGACTATGAGTCAGGCATTAGAGCTCAGGATGACTCCAGCATGATCCCTACCTTCAAAAAGTTCACTGGCTAGTGAGAGACATAAATATATGAAACAGTATTTGTAGTACCATAAGCACAATAGGTACAAGAAAAACCTACAATGTTATCAACAACCAGAGAAGGAAGAGGCTAAATGTGCTTTGGAAAAACGTGGTGTTAGACAAGCCTTCTTAGTGGAAAGGATTTTGATCTGAACTTTGAAACATGAATAAAGAAGTACAGGCAACAGTTTGATACACGGAAGTCCACAGCATATTTTGAACATACCTGAAACCCAGTAGGCATTTTTTGAATGAATGACTGTGCAAGCAAAGAATTAATAAATCTGTGCAGGGAAAGAGGTTAATGACATGGAAGCAGTGTCTCGCCAGGGGCAGGGGAGTGGCGGAGAGTTGAGACTGGAAAGGAAGCTTAGGGTCAAGTTATGAAGGGATCTGAATATTTTCCTAGGGAACTGGACCTTTCATTGCTTGATGAGCTTGAGCTCATTCAGGGATGCAGGTAGACAGAGCCCCCACCATCTTGACACTCTGGATGGCTTCCACCTGAAGCCACATAGCTCACTTCCACTCACATTATGTCGGCCCCTGCAAATCTCATGGCTTTGTCAGGTCAAAGAAAGGGAACCCTACTTTGTGCTTAGAGAGAGGAGACCAAAATATTGGTGAAGACCACCAATGATGGTCCCAGAAGCAGAAGAATGTTTCCCACTTATTATTCACTACTAATAGGGGTTCTTTTAGGTAAATCACTAAACTTTACTGAGCTGCACTTTTTTTCTTTTTAGTAAAAGGAATATAGAATTCTATTCTATTCTAGAATTCTAATCTACTTCTCTTTCTTCTCTCCCTCCCTGTCTGATGATAAGAATGGGGTGCAACAAAATTGGGTACCAAAGGGGTCAGGTTCTTTCACAGAAGCACAAGCAGACATGCTGATGAGCCTGAGAGCAAAGGACAAAACTTAACCTCAGAGTCCATAAAAAATTTACAGAATTGCAAAGCGCCAAGCAAAAATATAAAAGAGTTCTCTGCACTCCGGGAAATTATTGAAGCCATAAAGATTCCTGCTCTTGCAGATGAGGCAGTTGGTGCGTGGAGCAGAGCAAATCAATAATGTCATACTTCTCGCCTGGATCAAAATACTAAGGAAATAGCTGCAAAGTAAGTGGAGGACAAAGTCTATCTCAGTCAATCACTGCGTTGGGTAATGCCATAGCAGAACACAGCCTAATAGTCTGGCCTGGCATCTTAAAAGCCAAGAAAACACTTAATCAAAATTTGGAGCCATTGTAACTCCTAAAAGATAATTGCTCAGCACTTTGGCAGAGGATAATCTTGAAGAAAGAATCTGATGCGGGCTGTGCATATTTAAATGAATGTTAGTTTCAAAACTATAAAGAATTCTCAGGTAAGACAGGGGCAAGAATAGTTTCCTTTTGGAGGACTAAAAAACTAGACATCACAAGGTGATGACTATAACGAAATACATGTGTCCTGTTCATGGGTGCGTCCTCTGCCTTAGTAAAGGGCCAGGCCCATCCTTCCATTCTTTCCTCTGACCTGATTCATTAAACATCTATTATATTATAGGTACAGTTTTAAGAGCTAGAGTATAGCAATGAACTAAATAAAGTAGGTGTCTGCTCTCCTGGAGCTTACATTATATTGAGGAAGACAGATAATAAACAAGAAAATAAATTTGATCTTAAGATGGTAGTAATGTTATGAAGACACCAGAGTTGAGTTGCGAGCAGGGGGTCTAGGATGCCCTAGGATGCTGAGGACTTTTCTGAGAGGAGATATTCAAACTGAGACAGGGTGGATAGAAAGTGTCAGTCATGACATACAGAAGGAAGAGGAAACAGCAGGCCCTGAAATGGGAACAAATTTGCCGCGTTTGAGAAACTTCGAGAAGGCCAGAGTTAGCAAGCTGGTGGTAGGAGAAGAGAACAGGGTGATGGTAGGGCCTAAAGGGTGTAGAAACTTTGAGGCTATGGGAGGACACATCGTAGATGATCAATAAGTGTTTGTTGAATGACTAACTAACCAACTGATCGAAGTGACTGAATGTGGTGATTTATCCTAGACGATACAGGTTGAGTGACTACACTTTCACTTTTTCTTTCTTTCATATGAGGTATTTGATGGTTTTGCTGAGACTAAAACTTGAGACACAGCCTCAGGGTTTTTCACATAAGATCACAATAAGTTTATAAGTGTTAGTTGCTCAGTTGTGTTCGACTCTTTGCGAACCCATGGACTGCAGCCCTCCAGGCTCCTCTGTCCATGGAATTCTCCAGGCAAGAATACTGAAGTGGATTGTCATTTCCTTCTCCAAGGTATCTTCCCAACTCAAGGATTAAACCCAGGTCTCCTGCATTGCTGGGCAGATTCTTCACTGTTTGAGCCACCTGGGAAGACCAGGATCACAATAATCCCTGGTAAATGGGAGTGGTAGGGAGCAATAGATTTTGGTGTGATAAATACACTCTCTTACATTTATTGAACCCTTGTTTTCATTCATGTTTAACCTCCTCAAATCTCTGTAGATAACTCTTATTATTCTTTCTTGATAGATGAGAAAATGGAGGCTCAGAGTTTGACCTCAGTGGTCACCAGCAGAGACTGGTCAATGGATTGGTGATTTCCTGATGGACAATCTTTATTTTGTTCACTGCTATATCCCCAACTCTTATAGCATCTGATAAATAGCAACCACTAAATACATTTTATTGAATCAACAAATGAACCTGATTGTAACAGAAATGAAGTTGTATTATACAATTTGCTTCTGAACCTACTTTTTCTCATTGTGAATATTTTTCAACATCAGCAAAAGTCTGTATATATCATTCTAATGACATATATGCACATTTTAATGTATATCATTGTATAGATGTCTCTCCATTTAATTTACTGATCCCCTATTATTGGATATTTGGTTGTTTCCATATTTTTACTGTTGCAAATATTTCTGCCAATAAAAAATCCCTGATTTGACATCTTTACACATCTGTCTGATTAAGTTCTTGAGATAAACCCCGTGAAGCAGAAATGCTGGATGGAACAGATGGAGATTTCAGAAGCTTTGCAGACACAAGTCCAAACTGTGCTTTGGAAAGACCAGGTCTACTTAGGTGTCTGTTTGGGTTGCTACCCTTAAAGCAGCATAGATGTGTTCAGAGCTCAGGACCCCAAAGCATGAAAGAAAGAAAGAGAAATCCGGTCAGGCCTTCGAAACAGCCTTTGAAGATATGGAAACCTGGGAGTCTGTTGGCAGAAGCCAAAGGGCATAACTGGAAGTAAATATCACGAAAAGTAGTAGGTGTCAAGCTTAAGTAGCAGAGGTCTGGGAGTAGGCTAGGAGTATTCAACCACAGAAACATTCATGCAGGAGAAAAGGCCTCCTGGAACAGCCATGAGCTGGAAACATTTGACACTTGAGTTATTTCTGTGAGTTGACTTTGTAGTTTTTTCCTATTTCCTTTTGTTTCTCTGGGGAACAAACTGGATGGGTAGCATGAGGGTGATCTTTGGAGATGACAGGAGTCTGAACCCAGACTTCATTTACCTACTGTATGTCACTGAGTGGCTTTCAAACATTTCTGGATCTCAGTTTTCACATCTGTTAATTGGAGATAAAAACACCTGTCCTGCAGGATGCTTAGAGAATTAGATGAGATCGTTTCCATGTGTAGAATCCAGATGATGAGAACATAAGAGCCTGCCAGGTTAGGCCCCTTATGCCCCAGTGTGTCTCCGCAAGTATTTCTGAGAAGCACTTAGGGGTCCTTCTGAACCGGCAGTGTTTCTGTCCTCATCTAGGGCCAATATTCTGGTCCTGAAAACTGTGCTCTGCTGATGAGCCCAAGTACTCTGGCCTCTGTGATGGGACACCATTCTCAGCATTCATTTCACACATATCTGTTGAGTACCCACTACATGCCAGGAACTGACTTAAATGCTGGAAATTGAAGAGTGAGAAAAAATTGAATATGCTTCCTCTCCTTGTGGTACTTACAGTCTAGTAGGAGAGAAAGAGGGCTTCCATGGTGGCTCAGATGGTAAAGAATCTGCCTACAATGTGGGATCCCTGGGTTGGAAAGATTCCCTGGAGGAGGGCATGGCAACCCTCTCCAGCATTTTTGCCAGGAAAATCCCCATGGACAGAGGAGCCTGGCAGGCTGCAGTCCATGGGGTTGTAAAGAGTCAGACATGACTAAGCAACTAAGCACAGCACAGCACAGGGGAGAAAGATACCAATCAAACAATCCCATGAATAAGTATGTAATTGCAAATCATGAATATGATAATTAGGGGATTATGAGAGAGCATAGGAAGCATCTACCTGGTCTGAGGGTGACAATTAGGAGGGTTTTCTTAAAGAAGTGACATTTTCAACGATAGGTCAGAGTGAGCAGGAGTGTGCAGGCAAAGTGGGTGGAGGCCAGCCTTCCAGGCAGAGAGAAGGTGTGCAAAGGCCCTGAGGCAGGAAGGGATGTGGCATATTTGAGGGTCTGAAGGAAGGCTAGAGTGACACTTCCCCCTCAGTGTGGTGTAGGCACTTTGCCTTCATTCCCCCATTAGAGCAGAGACCAATACTAGCTATTAACAAGCATTTATTGGCAACCTGGGGCTAGTTGAAAGAAGGAAATAATATAGAGAATAATTATGACTGAACAAGGGCTTCCCAGGTGGTGCAGTGGTAGAGAATCTACCTGCCAATGCAGGAGATGCAAGAGAGGCAGTTTCGACCCCCGGGTCGGGAAGATCCCCTAGGGTAGGAAATGGCAACCCACTCCAGTATTCTTTCCTGGAACATTCCATGGACAGAGGAACCTGGAGGCCTAGTTCATGGGGTCACAAAGAGTTGGACATGACTGAGCGACTGAACACACACTCACACACACTCACACACACACACACACACACATATGACTGAACTGGTCCAGCTGTGTCCTCAGCTTTTCTTGAATGCCTGGCCCTGTATGTCTCTTTCAACCTGCTTCACCGTGACTGGCCTAGAGTCCCCTCCTTTCCTCACCAGAAATACTCCAGGCATCTCTGCCCTGAGTCCAGGCCCAGCTGACCCCCAGTTCACAGAGGAGACCACTTTCCATCTTTCTCATTTAAGATCTGTTTTCAGAATTCTCATTTCCTGCTCCAGGACTGACCACCCTCCAGGAGGTCTGACTGCAGGAGCCTCCCTTTTCAGGGACAACCCCACCCCCACCCACAGGGCTGTGACCTGTCCCTGCTCACAGACAGAACAATCCCACATCCCATCTTTGAGGTTATTTTATATTAAATAAAGTTGGAAATGAGGCATGGAGATTCCAGTCCAGGTGAAGATGTACTTCTCTCAGAGAATTTTCTTTTCAGCCTTTGCTTATCATAGGTTCAAAAATCTTGTGGCCTGATCTCCTTTAGAAACATCTGATATGGCATGTATTAACATAGCATTATCTTTGTGTATGAAATTGGGCTTCCCTGGTGGCTCAGATGGTAAAGAATCTGCCTACAGTGCAAGAGACCTATATCGATGGAATTAAAACCTCTGATTTCCCCTTGGGTCTATGCCACCCAAGGAGATTAAAGATTACCATTTTCAGCCACCTTTGCAGCTGGCTAATGGGAAATGTACAACTATGCTATTCATAAGTTCACATCCTTAAAGGAAAGGGGCATTTTTTTTCTCCATCTCTCTTCCCAGCTGGCTGGAATGTAGCAATGCAACATCTTGGCCAAGGTTAATGAGGACAATATGTAAAGATGGCAAAGCAACAAGATGAAAGGAACCTGGGATTCCTGGTATCCTGGAGACTCCATACCAACCCTGGACAGCTTACTCCTTGACTATTAAATGAGAGAGAAATAAAATTTAATACCATTTAACCATTGCAATTTGGGGATTTCAGTTTTAGTAACCAAAATTATAATTTAAATTATATAATCTATCATTGTGTAAGAGGCATGGCACATAGGAGGTGCTCACGAAATTGTAGCTATCATTTATCTTTAGAATTCTCCAGCTGACAATGGGGGGGAAATTGCAGCCCCTTAAGGAGCATTCTTTTCTAGTGAGTCAAATCTTCTCATGAGGTGGCCAAAGTATTGGAGTCTCAGCGTTAGCATCAGTCCTTCCAATGAACACCCAGGACTGATCTCCTTTAGAATGGACTTGTTGGATCACTTTGCAGTCCAAGGGACTCTCAAGAGTCTTCTCAAATGCCACAGTTCAAAAGCATCAGTTCTTCGGTGATCAGCTTTCTTCACAGTCAAACTCTCACATCCATACATGACCACTGGAAAAACCATAGCCTTGACTAGACGGACCTTTGTTGGCAAAGTAATGTCTCTGCTTTTTAATATGCTATCTAGGTTGGTCATAACTTTCCTTCCAATGAGTAAGTGTCTTTTAATTTCATGGCTGGAAAAGACTCTGATGCTGGGAGGGATTAGGGGCTGGAAGAGAAGGGGATGACAGAGATTGAGATGGCTGGATGGCATCACCAACACGATGGACATGAGTTTGAGTGAACTCTGGGAGTTAGTGATGGACAGGGAGGCCTGGCGTGCTGTGATTCATGAGGTCGCAAAGAGTTGGACACGACTGAGCGACTGAACTGAACTGAAGGAGCATTGTTATGGGGATAGCCTTTAAAGGAGGTGCCTTAATGGAGATGGAGCAATATTGGATTAAGATAGATCTTTATGAAAAAAAAAAAAAATGCAAAAGACATTTGGTAAATCTGTGGGAATGCACACGACACTATGTGGTAATGGGAATTTAAATATTAATTTCAGTTAAAGTAAGGTGAAACCATTGATTCTCTTGAAGAGGATTAGGGCTAGGAGGGAGAAACTTGTGGAGTCTCTGGAGACTGTTTAATTTGAAGGTGACCCACATCCTTTGTGCTGTATCTAATACCATCGCTCAGAGCATTCCCTGCTCTCTCCCATCAGTTGTGAATTATGAAGCTACATTTCTAGTTGATCTCTGTTTTCAGTCTGGGAAATTGGCATGGTGAGAGTGAAGACTTTTCTTCAGGCTTAATGCCTCTCAGAGAAGGAGAAAGGGAGAGAATTAGGGAGGGATTGAGATTTTAACTGGTTTACCAAAACAGGCATACCAAGAGGGCATCAAACCTCCTGAATAGCTGAGCCATCACCCCATACTATATATAGCCTTCTATCCTAGAGGCCTTTCTTAGTGGGGCAGGCAGAATCCCAGACTTCTAGTAGAACCCTTGAATCCAGGCAAAGTTCCCTAACTATTCCTGGAATTTGCTCTCAGCAGGTACGTGCATGGGCTTTGGCTTCAGAGAGATCTGAAGTGAATGTGCACTCTGCAACTTCCGTACCAGGTGTGAGAATATAGACAAGTAAATTCAGCTTTCTTGAGGCTAACTGTCCTCATTTGTAACATAGGATTCATACCATTTCTTCATGCCACTGTTTTAACTGTGTATTATTCATCCCTAAATTTGTTTGGAAGAATAGATTCAGGGTGAATTGATCAGCTCACTGAAAATAAATATGCAAGCTTGACAGAGGCTATGATGTTCAACTACACAGCAAAACCTGCCATTGATCTGCCCTGTGAGAAATCAAGTGGGAATGGACACTGGACTTAGGCCAGCGAGTGGCTTCCAGGCCCAACTCGATTGCTCTCTCAGTGTCTGCATTAACTGTGTTCCTTCTGTCCTGTGGGCCTTCATTTCCTCATCTCTAAAATCCCTTCCAGGAGAAAGGAGGAGCCTCACCGAACTTCTTGGGAGTGAATACTTAATGCTTTGTGCTCATGCTGTGTGCTCAGTCGTGTCAGACTCCTTTGTAACCCCATGAACTGTAGCCCACCAGGCTCCTCTGCCCTTGGCAAGAATACTGGAATGGGCTGCTATGTTCTACTCCAGGGGATCTTCCTGACTCCAGGACCAAACCTGAGTCTTTTGCATCTCCTACGCTGGCAGGCGGATTCTTTACCACTGTGCCACCTGGAGAAGCATCTTTTATTTGGCAGTAGGAGTTGGTGATGGACAGGGAGGCCTGGCGTGCTGTGATTCGTGGGGTCGCAAAGAGTCGGACACGACTGAGCGACTGAAGTGAACTGACCTGACTGAAGCGTTGATAAAATGAATAATAGACAGTTTTTGGATGATAAAAAATATATAGAAAATAAAATCCTTTCCATGATGTCTGTTGGTCCAGCAAAACCTGGACATCAATAGTATGACTTGGCCATAGGCCCAAAGAAAATCAGTAAAGGCCAAGGTGGACCAGAATCCTGGTCTGGAGTTTTTTCCAGTGCTTTTTAACATCTTGAAAATGCCAACTTAGTACTCACTGCCTGCTGGGTGTGGTGATAGATGCTCTGGGAACAAAGAAGAGAAAACAAGGTTCCTGCTGTCAAAGGCTTACAGTTCAGATGGCGACATACACACACAAGAGGGGTCATTGATTGACCCCCAGAAATTCCTCTCTTGCGCATCATGATTTTACTTGTGACAAGAAGCCCTGTGAGCCTAGAACAGCCTCACACCTTGCCTCCTGCACCTCTGGGCCTTTGCACATGGGAACTTTGTCCTTCTAATCTGCTAGCTTGACTCGCTAAGGTTTACAATACCATGTCAAGTGTTTTTTTTAATGCTCTCTAGAAAACCTAACAAACAACATATGAAATATGGACTATTTGTTTTATTCCCACTTTGCAGTTGAGGAAACTGAGGCACAAAGAAATTTAACTTGCTCAGAACACATAGATAGGAAATGACAGATATAAAATTTGAGCCCAAGGAGTGTGGATGGCTACGCTCTCAGCTGCTAACTATTCAGCAGTTATTTCCTCTATGTCTCTACCAGTCTCTTTTGGGGGTGACCTGGATAGCCCCATGACCCCAAAGCTGAGAGTTTAGCAGGCCACTACTGACAGGAGGTCACCATTATTTCACTGTCTGACACCCCATCTGTGTAGGCCTTTGGGTTCTCCCCTTCCAGGTGAGGTCTCACCCAGATTTTGCTGCGAGTCCCAAAGGAGTTTCACACTAGCTCTAAAATAATTTATTCAAGGTGTGTTTGCCCCAGGCTCCTCTCCAGTGGCTACCTCTCACCAGCTCCTGCTGGAACCACCTTGGCAGCATTGATGAATACAATAGGGAGGTGTCGCCCAGTGCTTCTCAAAGCTGGAATTCCTTAACAACAGCAACATCAAAAAACTATCCAGCATTTAGCAAACACTCTCTGTATACCCAGATAAACACTCTCCCTGTGGAAACTTAGATATTCCTCACATCAGACTTAGGAGGCTGGCATTATTAATTAATGTACCCACTTTACAGATGAGAAAAACAAGACTCAAATAGGAGAAGCAACTTGCCCAAAGTTAGTTAGAGCCAGAGTTTGAACCCAGGTGGTCAGTCCAAAGCCTGAAGTCTGCCCCACTGGGGAAGACCAAATTTCCAGTCTGTCCTGAGTGGAAGCCACGCTGTATTGACATGAGTCAAATGCCACTCTGCCACTGCACCTGCCCCCACTTGGTCCCCTGGTCTCCAAAGCTGTCTGAGTTTGAGGCTCAGAGATACTCCTTCAGCCTCTCTCTCCTCGGGGCTTGTACACCATCCCTGCAGCCAATGAGAACCCCACATTTTTATTCCACATCAGTCAATGACTGCACATGGAGTATTTTGGGGATGCTGACCTCCCAACTTGTCTGACATGCAAAATAGCTTGAATCCCCATTTTCTCAGACAGAACCTCTGTTACATCAAGCAACAAAATTCCTATGAAATCTGCTTCCTTGACTCATCATTTTGTCAGTGCCTTCTCTTCAGGGAGACTGAAACCCATCAGAAAGGATATTTATTTACCCAAGGCTCTGAGAACTTCTGCTACTAGGCTGCTATTTTCTTCTTCTTTTGAATGGGCATTGTTCAGTCATGAACATCAGAAGTTGACTTTGAAGCCAAAATTATATCCTAGGACCAACTCTGATTTTATGCTACAGAAGATCACTAAAGAGCGGTGAGTGAGCTTCTCTTTTTCTAAAGGTTCGTTTTTCTCCATTGGACAAGAAGCGACAGGATCCAGCCCCTGAAGTTTCTACCTGGAGGTCAACTCCCTCCCTGGGTAAAGTCTTTGAAACTCAAGTACAGCAGAGCAAAATGCAGTTTCAGTGGCAAGGCGGGAGGTGAAAGCCTCAAAGCTTTGTGTAAATGCTACCTGCAGTCTCATCACTGTAGTAGATATAGTTTAAAACCCAAAGCAAGGATCTGGCATGATGTATCTGGCAGGACTTGAGATCTCGGTGCTGGGGACATCTACAGTTGGAAATGGTGACACTTGGAAGGGGCCAAAATCTAATAGGGGCCAGAGAAGCTTCCACGTGGTTTTCACCTGTGTTTACTTCACCTCTTATTTGTGCCTTTCAGTGATGAAAAAACGTGTGACTTCTTCCCACTTCATTGTGCCACAATCAATTTCATCAACTGTTTCTCTCTCAAACCTCTGCCAAGAAGACACTTCTTTAGAATCACTGGGTGAAAAATAAGGCTGAGTTGTTAATCTTGAGGCTGGCAAATTTCACCACCTCCCAACAGACAATACATCAAATGCAGCTACAAATGGGCCTCAAACACAGGAGTAATGAATTGGCCACACACTTAGAACAGCAATTGAGGGCTTGGAGCTGAGCTGGCAGCTCAAACTGAGTTTTACATGCATTTTTCTCTACCATGTTTGGGTCATTTTCTTACAAGGCTATGTGGAGACTCCAAAAGTAAGCCATGTTTTAGGGCATCAAAACCTTCTGGACTCACATGCTTTCTGTGTGGCCCAGCAATTTTACTCCTAGGTATCATTCATCTTAGACATTTGGAAATATATGTCCATTCCAAACCCTGTTCATGAAAATCATGACCACATTCTTCATAACAGCCTAAAAATGGGAACCCTACAAATATCCACCAACTGGCGCACGCGCGCGTGCACGTGTGTGTGTGTGTGTATGCGCGTGTGCTCAGTCACGTCTGACTCTTTGCAACCCCATGGACTGTAGCCCACGGAGGCTCTTCTCTCCATGGAATTTTCTAATCAAGAATACTGGAGCCGTTTGCTGTTTCCTACTCCAGGGGATCTTCCCGACCCAGGAGTTGAACCCACGTCTCTTGCTTGGCAGGTGGGTTCTTTACCACTAGTGCCACCATAAAATGCGGCACATCCATGGACTAGAATGCTACTCCAGAGTTAAAAGGAGCAAACTACTGATGCATGCCTGACATGGCTGAACCTAAAAATAGTTATGAAACTTTGTGGGGAAAGCCAGACAGAAAAGACTACATAATGTATGATTCCATTTATATGAAGTTTCTAGAAAAGGAAAAATTAGAGAGTGAGGAAGCTGATCAATGGTCGCTTGGGACTGGAGTTCTGAGTAGGGACTGGCAGCAAATGAGCAAGGAAAGTGATAAAAGAATTCTAAAACAGGGTTGTGGGGATGGTTTCCTAACTGTGGAAATTTACTAAGACTTACTGAACTGTACACTTGCAATGGGTCATTTTTATGGGATGCAAATTATACCTCACTAAAGAGTCAGGGAAACTAACAAGAATCCTCTGGACTTCTTTCTCTCCTTCCTTTACTCCTTGCTTTCTTCTCTCTCTCCCTCTCTGTTCCCCTCTAAACATTTGCTCACAAAGTGTGCCTGGCCCAGTGCTAGGTACTGAAGTCATTCATCCATCCACTCACTCTGCAGAAATGTATTGAGTGTCTATTATGTGCCAGGCATTGGCGTGGGGAGTGGGGAGACAGCAGGGAATAAACTCAATCCCGTGGCCTTGCAGAACATGCATTCAGTGGGACAGACTGACAAATTTAAACGTCATATTAGGAAGCTGTGATGCTTTGAACAGAGGACTAGAGAAGGGTGGTGATGGTCATTTTGGGTAGGGTCTGAGAAGATCTGGAGACAGCAATTGAGCAGCAACCTGAATGAAATGACAGACCCAGCTGTGCAGTGCAGCTTTCCGTGGAGAGAGCAGACTACAGGACCGACCAGCCAGTGCAAAGCTCTTGCTACATGAGACAGAGGAACAAGGAGGCCGGTGTGGCTGGAGAAGGGGGTGCAAGGAAGGAGAAGGCAGGGCCAGGTCCCATGGGCCACTTTTGCCACAGTAGGCACTTTGGATTTTACATTAGTAATGATGAGAAACCACTAGATAGTTCAGAGCAGGATAAGGCCCAATCTGACTTCTGTGTTGAAGATCCCTCTGGCTGCTGTAAAGCACAGTCTGAGGGAGTGGACACAGTACATCGAGTCTGGTAGGAGGCTAATATCCAGGTGGGAGAGGATGGTTGTTTGGTAGGCGCTGTGGATGAGTTATGGTGTGCTGAGAAATGAGATCTGTTTTGAAGATAAACCTGACAGGATTGCAATTAGAAAGTTCAGAAGCTCAAAAGATCTAGTAATGTAGTGGAGGGGGGAACAGCTGTAAAGGCAATAGCTACAGTGAACACCATATCTGCTAAACACATCTTTTAATCCTCACTGATGTTACGATTATCACCATCTTATGTATGGGAGAACTGAGGCCTCCCATTCCCTGGTGCGGCTTCCCCAGTGGCACTAGAGGTAAAGAACCTGCCTGCCAATGCAGGAGACATAACAGACACTGCTTTGACCCCTGGGTTGGGAAGGTCCCCTGGAGGAGGGCATGGCAACCCACTCAAATATTCTTGCCTGGAGAATCCTATGGACAAAGGAGCCTGGTGGGCTACAGTCCATAGGGTTGCAAAGAGTGGGACAAAACTGAAGCGACTTAGCATGCATGCACACACCTTCCTTGGTGGCTCAGATGGTAAAGAGTTTGTCTTCAGTGCAGGAGACCTGGATTCGTTCCCTGAGTCAGGAAAATCCCCAGGAGAAGGGAACGGCTACCCACTCCAGTATTATTACCTGGGGAATTCCATGGACAAAGGAGCCTGGTGGGCTATAGCTCATGGAGTTGCAAAGAGTAGGACATGACTGAGTGACTAACCCTTTCATACATTTTCACTTTCACTTCACAACAGATAGTAGGTGGTAGATCTGGGATTTGAACCTAGAGCTACCCAATCAGGCCCTACTTTCTTAATCACTTAGTTATTATAGCTCTGCACACTAAGTGTTAGTGGAAGCATGCACAAGATGTGTGGATGCAGGTTTGGGATGAAGAAGGCACCCTGGAGTAGGAGGACTTGGATTGTGACTTGACCGAGGAATGGGAGTTCTCCAGGGGACAGAGTACAGATGCTCTTCTTGGCTGGGGTAGCATGTGCAGTCACTGGACATGATCAAGCTAGGCACAAGCCTAAAAGAACACATGAGTCCAGAAGGCTGGAGCATAGCATATCTGAGAAATGAGTTTGGAGGAGGCACAGACTGGATCATGGCCAAGAAATTTGTAACGTCTGGGGGATCAGTGTTTCCCTAAATAGTAAATGCATGGTACAAGCAAATTATATATAACACATAGGCAAGCACTTTCATTTAAATTATTATGGACTTCTTATCTATTTATATTAATGTGAATTTGAAAAATATGTTTGGCCCATCACCTGCCTTCTGAGAAAACTATATGTAGGTCAAGAAGCAACAGTTAGAACCAGACATGGAACAACTGACTGGTTCAAAATTGGGGAAGGAGTATGTCAAGGCTGTATATTGTCACCCTGCTTAGTTAAATTTTATGCAGAGTACATCATGCGAAATTGCCGGGCTGAAGGAAGCTCAAGTTGGAGTCAGGATTGCTGGGAGAAATATCAATAACATCAGATAGGCAGATGACACCACCCTTATGGCAGAAAGTAAAAAGGAACTAAAGAGCCTCTTGATGAAGGTGAAAGAGGAAAGTGAAAAAGCTGGCTTAAAATTAAACATTCAAAAAACTAAGATCATGGCATCTGGTCCCATCACTTCATGGCAAATAGATGGGGAAACAATGGAAACAGTGACAGACTTTATTTTCTTGGGCTCCAAAATCACTGCAGATGGTGACTGCAGTCATGAAAATAAAAGGCTCTTGCTCCTTGGAAGAAAAGCTAAGACAAACCTAGACAGCATATTAAAAAGTAGAGACATTATTTTGCCAACAAAAGTGTGTATAGTCAAAGCTATGGTTCTTACAATTGTCATGTATGGATGTGAGAGTTGGACCATAAAGAAGACTGAGCACTGAAGAACTGATGCTTTCAAACTGTGATGTTGGAGAAGTCTCATGAGAGTCCCTTGGATTGCAAGATCAAACCAGTCAATCCTAAAGGAAGTCAATCCTGAATATTCTTTGGAAAGACTGATGCTGAAGCTGAAGCTCCAGTACTTTGGCCACCTGATGCGAAGAACTGACTCATTAGAAAAGACCCAAATGCTGGGAAAGATTGAAGGCAGGAGGAGAAGGGGATGACAGAGGACAAGATGGTTGGGTGGCATCACTGGCGGACATGAGCTTGAGCAAGCTGTGGGAAATGGTGAAGGATAGGGAGGCCTGGCATGCTGCAATCCACGGGGTCGCAAAGAGTTGGACATGACTGAGTGACTGAACAACAAGTCCATCAAACCTATGATTTCATAGATATTGCTGAGTATGGGAGCAACGTTTTAAAAAATAGTTCATTGAGAGAAAGATGTTATATCACTAACAATATAATTGGAGGATTATTCATGTTGCACTGTTTGCAATATGAAAATATTAGGAACCACCTAAATGTTCATCAGTTGGTCAAAGAATGGGGCAAGTGAGTACAAAGTAACCTTTAAAAATGAAGAAGAGTTTTGTATTCTGATCTAGAACAAGCTCTAAGGTGTACTGTTAAGTCATAAAAGCAACTAGCAGAACATTATGTCTGATATGATTTTTTATGTTAAAAGGGGTGTGTGTGTGTATGTGTGTTTGCTACTGCTGCTGCTAAGTCACTTCAGTCGTGTCCGACTCTGTGTGACCCCATAGACGGAAGCCCACCAGGCTCCTCCGTCCCTGGGATTCTCCAGGCAAGAACACTGGAGTGGGTTGCCATTTCCTTCTCCAATGTGTGAAAGTGGAAAGTGAAAAGTGAAAGTGAAGTCGCTCAGTCGTGTCCGACCCTTAGCGACCCCACGGACTGCAGCCTACCAGGCTCCTCCATCCATGGGATTTTCTAGGCAATAGTACTGGAGTGGCTTGCCATTGCCTTCTCCGGTATGTGTGTTTATTTGCTTATATATTGGTGGATTTTCTCCAGAAGGACACAAGCAGCTAATAACCATTGTCTTAGTCTGCTCAGGCTGCTATAACAAAATACCATACTCTGGATGGTTTAAGGGTTTCCCTGGTAGCTCAGCCGGTAAAGAATCTGCCTGCAACGCAGGAAACCCGTTTGACTCCTGGGTTGGGAAGATCCACTGGAGAAGGGATAGGCTACCCACTCCAGTGTTCTTGGGCTTCCCTGTTGGCTCAGCTGGTAAGGAATCGGCTTACAATGCGGGAGACCTGGATTCAATCCCTGGGTAGAAGGGAACAGCTTCAAAACAACAGAAATTTATTTCTCACAGTTCTGGAGATTGAGAAGTCTTGAGAACTCAAGTTTAGTAATTTCAGGCAAAGTAGAAAATGTTGATAGTTCTGGTTAATTGATTTGATTGGTTTATCAGTCTTTATTTTTCCTATGAGCTATTTTCTGAAAAATGGAACTTGATGCAAACGCTTAAATTCCATGCTCTCTCCCCTTTGCAAACATTGGCATATCGTTGAGTACAAAATGGATTGCATATCAAACAATCTGAGGAATATTTCTTGTAGAGGATTAGATAGGGTGGTGGAACTAGTGTGGAGATGAAGCTTTGAGCGTCTTTTTCTCTCTAGTTTAGGTGTTGATTCCTCGTGTGGATTATGCTCGCCAATGTTAGCACCTCAGTTCAGTCTGCTCCAGATAGGCTACCACAGGTAACTGTGTGAAATCTGGTATGTTTCTTTTTTGGAGGAGTGGGGGATACTGAGAAAGGGGAAAGGATCTACATGATGCCAAACAGCAAGATGTTTTAAAATATTATTTAAATATGACTAGTACCAATAAAGTTCTATGATTCCAGCACCACAATTTTTGAAATGCATGGAAATCTTTAATATGGAAAAAATATGACTTCAATACCAATTAAGTTTTTTGAAAGGCAATTTTGGCTAAATCCAAACCACATCAAAACATCTACATGGAAAAATGAAAAGTTCCTTCCATTATCTAGTTATTTCATTCAAAATATCAAACATTTAGGGATTTTAGCACAAGCAAGACTTATAGCTGATTAATGAAAATTTAAACTTAGATATTAAATGTTTTGGTAACCTGTGGAAAGTTAAAATTTTTAGGACTGAAGATTCAGTAAGTGTTATTTACTTCCAATGAAGTATTTGTTCACTAACTCAAGATATTCTTGGGGCCATTTAAAATGACTTTCACGTTTGACTCCAAACAAAAATAAATAAAAGTTACAGTGAGATTCATTTCCTCACATTACATTGGTCAAGTTTTTAAAAATATTTTTAGTTTGTCAAGAATTATTCACACTAATTTGTTTCTGATGCATGTTAGCCTTTCTGCGGAGCAATTTGACTCTGATGGCAAAAGAATTGACATAGATCATTTGACTAGGAAATTTTACTCTCAGAGAGTCATTCTAAGGAAATAATCATGGATATGAATAAAGTTTTTGGTGCTAGCCTGTTTGTGGTCATGCTAAAATACAAAAAATGGGCAGAACCTAGAAATCTGTGAAAATGGCAGGAAGCATTAATAAGAATATCTAGACATCTACTCCATGCCATGGAAAGATGTTCATGACAAATTATACAATAGTCTAAAATAGTATATTCTGTTTGGTTTCATTACAAAATATGTGGACAGTCATAGGACAACGTGTCTGATAAATGTCTAATCCTCCAAGGTCTTAACATTAGTTATATCTGCCTGTATTATGTTTTGGTTTTTTCACAGTGAATGCATATTGATTTGTAATTTTAAAAATTATTTTATATTAAATGTGTGTAAAAAGTTAAAAAATAAAAAAACAAATTTATTTTTCACAGTTCTGGAGATTGAGAAGTCCAAGGTCACAGTACCAGCATGGCCACTTTCTGGAGGATACCCTCTTCATGGTTCACAGCTGAAGCCTTTTCCATGTGTCCTCACATGAGGGAAGGGGGACGAGAACTCTCTGGGGTCTGTTTTGTAAGGGCACTAATCCATTCACGGGGGCTCCAACCTCATGACCGAATCCCCTTCTGAAGGCCACACCTTCTAACACCATGACATGGGGGTTCGGATTCCAACATACACATTTTGGGAAGATGTACATTCAGGCCATAGCAATGGTGGCGCCTTTGGGAAAGGAACCTAACTGACAGGATGGGTAGGAGAATTTTTGCTGTTTGCCGTTTGATAGTTTCTGCATTTTGAACCACACAAATGCATTCTAAGCTCAGTTACCTAAAATTAAGGAGTGCAAGTCGTCTCTATGGTAAAGATCATCATGGCAGTACAAGAAAGGCACGTGTCTGAGACCCATGTGTAGGCAATGGGAAGGCAGAGAAGAGCAGCTGAGGAGAGTTAGCCAGTTGTCTGTAGGACTTGGCATCATTTCTTTCCTTTCACCCTCTTACACGTCTGTGTTCTCATTGTATTTTCATATGGATCCGAGGGGAAGGGGCCCCTCCCCCAAAGCGAGACTGTTCATCAGAACATATGCCTGTGAGTCAGGCTTGAATGACCCTGTTGTGTCCAAATGCTCTAGCTGACTGCCATGGCCAAGAGCACTTCAGGCCAGACCTGGCTCCAGACTGAGCTCTGACTCTTCCTAGATGACCACAATGAAGTCATTTCCTTCTGTCTCTTGAACCTCAGTTTCTTTTTCTCTAAAACTGAGAAGACTGTGTGACCTCTGTCCCAGGGTTATTGTGAGAATAAAATGAGGCAATAGATGTAAAGCATTTCACACAGTTCATGGAAGACATTAAGGACACAACAAATCTCAGCTCTTCTGGGTCATGGCAAGTCAAAAATATTTCCTCTAAATTCAGAAACATTTGAAAACTGACTGCAGGTGCTATGGAGAGCCCTTATCCTTGAAGATTTCACTTTTGTTAGAGATCCCCAAGAGTCAGACACGACTGTGTGACTGAACTGAACTGAACTGAACGTCCTCCTCAAAACAAAACACGAAACAACAAACTAACAAAAAAAGCAATGCTTGTTTCATTAGTGACACAGGAAGTTATCTCGGGAGCTCTGTGGACAACCAGGGAATCACAGAGTGACCATTTTCCCCTTTGCGTATATTCACTGGTCTTTCTGATCTGAGGAAGATGTCGCAGTGCTGATATGTCCTTAACATCCTTCTAAAATTGGCCAGTTTCCCTTCATCACAAAGGAAGTGGCATAGCAGTTACATTTATTTACCTTTTATTGAAGATAAAATGGATTGATATTATTTGGGTTTAGAGAATATCATGCAGAGAAGGCAATGGCACCCCACTCCAGTACTCTTGTCCGGAAATCCCATGGACAGAGGAGCCTGGTAGGCTGCAGTCCATGGGGTCACAAAGAGTTGGACATGACTGAGCGACTTCACTTTCACTGTTCACTTTCATGCATTGGAGAAGGAAATGGCAACCCACTCCAGTGTTCTTGCCTGGAGAATCCCAGGGATGGGAGAGCCTGGTGGGCTGCCATCTATGGGGTCACACAGAGTCGGAAACAACTAAAGCGACTTAGCAGCAGCAGCAGCAGAGAATATCACGAAGGTGGGATCTGAATGACCAAAAAAAAATGAGAATAGGTGTTGGAAAAATGGGGCATAGAGATTCCAGAGCATGGCCAAAATGGTCAGAGTTGGTCCAGGTCAGGCCATGTTTCCTGGAGGGGGCTGGACTTGATCTAGGGGTTAAATTGATGCAGGAGAAAGACAGTTTCAGATGGGGAAACCAAAGATTTGGCGTGCTGTTTCTAGACCTCCTGGAACAGGCTTCCCACTCTTGACTCTAGGGCTGAGGTCCAGTGTTACTTTATGGGAGAAGTCTTTGCTGACCTCCCTGTCACTTTGCTCTCTTATCACATGCTCCCTTTCCTTTTTTTCTCCCTTTTTTCCCCCTCAAAACACTTATCACAGAATGTAATTATCTATTTGTGTAATAATTGGATTAATATTGGTGTTTGTCCACCCCTCCCACCCTCGTTACACATAGCTTTTGCAAGACAGAAACTCTGCCTATTTCTGCTACTGGGAATTCTCTGGTGTCTAACAGAGAGCTTGGGACAAGGTAGGGGTTCAGTCATTTGTCTAATCAGTCAATCCATTAATTCATTCATTAATGGTTGTCTTCTACTGCAGTTGTCCAAAGGGCAAGGAAAAGAGAACTGACCTCCTGGGGCCTGAGACTGGGGTCTGAAGCTCCTGAACATAAGCACAACGTGTTTTGTGGGCCTTTCTTTTATCTTAGAAGTGTATTCTGTGCCATAATATATCTGTTTGCTTTAATCTAATAGTCTTGTTTTCAGTTACTCATTGATGAAATCATTTAACTTTTTTCCCCCCTAAAACATCTTCTGGTAAATTGACTTTCCAGGAGGAAGATGGTTATCTTCCTCCTGTGGCTTC
Organism: Moschus berezovskii; assembly: GCF_049115385.1. Taxonomy (NCBI): domain Eukaryota; kingdom Metazoa; phylum Chordata; class Mammalia; order Artiodactyla; family Moschidae; genus Moschus; species Moschus berezovskii. The sequence goes on along the minus strand of NC_142486.1, from coordinate 24,329,705 downwards.
CACCACCCACACGGCACATGCTGTTTTCAGAAGTATGTCCTTGGAGGTTTTTTAATTTTTTAGCAGATTCCATAGCTGTGATGCCAACACACCCAGGGACAAGGCTGAGGTCACCTCTTGATTCTCGGGGTCTCTTCTCCCGTCTCTCTTTGTTTTCCTGATCTCACTCATGCTTTCTCCTACTCTTACCCTTCATTTTGCTCCTCTGACGCACACAGCCTGAAAAGTGGAGGATCTTAGGGCTGCATCCTGTAGCCCAGAGACCCTCAGAACTTGGTTTTATAAAAACAGATTGCTGGGCTCCACCTCTGAAGTTTCTGATGCAGTGGGTCCCTGGAGGGCTAAGATTTTGCATTTCTAGCAAGTTCCCCAGTGATGTTGCTGGTTCAGAAATACATTTGAGAAGCACCATTGTCATCTCAATCCTGGTCATATAGCCACAGCACTGGATGTGTTGGCGTCCAGACCAACTGAATCAGAATCTCTAGAGGACAGGCTAAATTGCTTATGTGTTTAAAGTTTCCCTGGTAATCCTAATGTCCAGACAGAGTGGGATTTGCCCAAGGTCACACAGCAAGAGGCAGAGGCAAGACTAGAGCCCAGGACTCCTGGTTCTCAGAACAGTCTTCCCAATGCATCTTCATTCATCTGAAATTGCTGGGCTCTTTTAATATGTTATCAGAGATAACCTTCACTTTACAGATGAGGAAACTGAGGCTCAGTGAGACGAAGGCCTCTGCCTACAGTGGCAGAGGTGAAGCTGGCACCCAGGGCTGCCTGCCTCCAATGCTGCTCTCTCAGGGGACAGTATGAGAAAGATTTGGACTTGCCTTCCGTTTCTACCACTTGGTGGAACTTGGTGACCAGGGAAACTTTCTCAGCCCCATAGCTGTAAAGTGGGGTTGATGGTGTCCCACCCAGTGAGAATGAAACGTCTTGCTCCTGTGGAACCCCACATCAGCCCTGCGACCCACACCTGCTTCCTCATACCCTCAGCGATGTACCCTCTTTAGGACCTCAGAGTCCCTTCCAGCCCTTGCCCTGGACCCCGAATTCTTAGGAGAAATCCCACTTAACCCCTTTGCACATCTGAAGTTAGAAGACAAGGGCCCTTTAAGCTCCCTTCACACATCATCTCATTTAATCCCTACAGCCACCCTCCAGGCTAGACATCACCAAAGACACTGGTCCTTGGAGGTTGTACGGTTCATCATGGGTTGGACAGGAGCAGAACCCAGGACCACCTAACAGCAGAGACCATGTTGTTAAGAAGTAAATTGATCACTGTGTGCAGAAAAATATGCTCTCTTTCCAAGTAAGAGCAAAACTTACTCCTTAAAAAAAAACAAAACAAAAAAGCCAGTATCCAAACCAAAACAGATAGCAGAAGGCTGGCATCTATACGCAGCTGCTAGTTAGCAGAGCTCGCTGCTCTCTTCTCAGCTGCTGCTTCCACCAAAGCCCCCACCCCATCTCTCCCTGTGGGGCTGGCTCTCACCCACAGCCTCCCATCCACTGGCTCTGGTCTGATTGCTGGAGAGCCAGACTGGCATTTGCTGCCTGGGGGTTTCTTGAAATCTCCTGACTGTGCAGGGCATCTGCGGTCAGACCATCTCCCCTCTCCTCTCCGGGAAAGCCACGCTCTCCGTGTCAACTGCTTGCTTAACTATGAAACATTCCCTTTCTCTTTGGTGTTATTCAGTCACTCAGTCGTGTCCAACTCTTGGTGACCATATGGACTGCAGCACACCAGGCTTCCCTGTCCTTCACCATCTCCCAGAGTTTGCTCAAACTCGTGTCCTGGGAGGCGTAGTATGCTGGCATAAGTCCTTTTGGAGGAGGTCACCATTACCACCATTATCTCTACCATAATTTGATCTCAGGACAAGCTATAGGGAGGCAACAATCATCAGCAGAAAATTGGATTAAAGATTTACTGAGCATGGCACTGCCCACCAGGGCAAGACCCAGCTTTTCCCAAGCCAGCTCCTTCAGGATGCTTACACAAATCTCTTGTCCTCATCCACCAGAGGACAGACAGAATGAAACCCACAATCACAGAAAACTAACCAAAATGATCACATGGACCACAGTTTTGTAACTTAATGAAACTATGAGCCATGTCATGAAGGGCCATGCAAGGCGGACAGATCATGGTTAAGAGTTCTGACGAAACATCATTCAATGGAGAAGGGAATGGCAAGCCACTTCAGCATTCTTGTCTTGAGAACCCCACAAACAGTATGAAAATGGAAAAAGATATGACACTGACAGATGAACCCCCCAGGTTGGTAGGTGTCAAATATACTACTGGAGAATAGTGGAGAAATAGCTCCAGAAGGAATGAAGAGGTTGAACTAAAGCAGAAATGACAACCAGTTGTGGAGGTGTCTGGTGGTGAAAGTAAAGTCTGATGCTGTAAAGAACCTGGGATATTAGGTTCATGAATCAAGGTAAACTGGATGTGGTCAAACAGGAGATGGCATGAGGGAACATCTACAATTTAGGAGTCAGTGAACTAAAATGGACTGGAATAGGTGAATTTAATTCAGATGACCTCTATATCTACTACTGTGAGCAAAATTCCCTTAGAAGAAATGGAGTAGCCCCTATAGTCAATGAAAGAGTCCAAAATGCAGTACTTGGGTGCAGTCTCAAAAACGACAGAATGATCTCTGTTCGTTTCCAAGGCAAACCTTCAACATCATATTAATCCAAGTCTATGCCCCAACCACTAATGCTGAAGAAGTTGAAGTTGAACTGTTCTGTGAAGACCTACAAGACCTTCTATCAGTTCAGTTCAGTTCAGTTCAGTCGCTCAGTCATGTCTGACTCTTTGCGACCCCATGAATCACAGCATGCCAGGCCTCCCTGTCCATCACCAACTCCTGGAGTCCACCCAAACTCATGTCCATTGAGTTGGTGATGCCATCCAGCCATCTCATCCTCTCTCGTCCCCTTCTCCTCCTGCCCTCAATCTTTCCCAGCATCAGGGTCTTTTTCAATGAGTCAGCTCTTCGCATCAGGTGGCCAAAGTATTGGAGTTTCAGCTTCAACATCAGTCCTTCCAATAAACACCCAGGACTGATCTCCTTTAGGATGGACTGGTTGTATCTCCTTGTACTCCAAGGGACTCTGAAGAGTCTTCTCCAACACCACAGTTCAAAAGCATCAATTCTTTGCCACTCAGCTTTCCTCACAGTCCAACTCTCACATCCATACATGACCACTTGACTAGAAGGATCTTTGTTGGTAAAGTAATGTCTCTGCTCTTTAATATGCTATCTAAGTTGGTCATAACTTTCCTTCCAAGGAGTAAGCATATTTTAATTTCATGTCTGCAATCACCATCTGCAGTGATTTTGGAGTCCCCAAAAATAAGGTCTGACCCTGTTTCCCCATCTATTTGCCATGAAGTGATGGGACCAGATGCCATGATCTTAGTTTCCTGAATGTTGAGCCAACTTTTTCACTCTCCTCTTTCACTTTCATCAAGAGGCTCTTCAGTTCTTCTTTGCTTTCTGCCATAAGGATGGTGTCATCTGCATATCTGAGGTTATTGATATTTCTCCCAGAAATCTTGATTCCAGCTTGTGCTTCATCCAGCCCAGAGTTTCTCATGACTAACACCAAAAAAATTTTAAAAATGTCCTTTTTCATCAGAGGGGACTGGAATGCAAAAGTAGGAATTCCAGAGATACCTGGAGTAACAGGCAAGTTTGGCCTTGGAGTACAAAATGAAGCAGGGCAAAAGCTAAGAGAGTCAAGAAAATATGTTGTCATAGTAAACACCCTTTTCATTGAAATCAATGACAAACTGCTTTTGTTGATTATATTCTTTGCAGGTGAAGATGGAGAAGTTCTATAAGTCAGCACAATCAAGACCTGGATCTGACTGTGGCTCAGATCATGAGCTCCTTATTTCAAAATTCAGACTTCAATTGAAGAAAGTAGGGAAAACCGTTAGGCCATTCAGGTATGACCTAAATCAAACCCCTTATAATTATACAGTGGAAGTAACAAGTAGATTTAAGGGATTAGATCTGATAAGAGTGCCTGAAGAATTATGGACGGAGGTTTGTAACAATGTACAAGAGGCGGTGATCAAAATCATCTCCAAGAAAAAGAAATGCAAAAAGGCAAAATGGCTGTCTGACGAGGCCTTACAAATAGCTGAGAAAGGAAGAGAAGCAAAAGGCAAAGGAGAAAAGGAAAGATATATTCATCTGAATGCAGAGTTCCAAAGAATAGCAAAGAGCGATAAGAAAGCCTTCTTCAGGGAACAATGCAAAGAAATAGAGGAAAACAACAGAATGGGAAAGACCAGAGATCTCTTCAAAAAATTAGAGATACCAAGGGAAGATTTCATGCAAAGATGGGCTCAATAAAGGACAGAAATGCTATGGACTTAACAGAAGCAGAAGATATTAAGAAGAGGTGGCAGGAATACAAGAAGAGTTATACAGAAAACGTCTTAATGATCCAGATAACTATGATGGTGTGATCATTCACCTAGAGCCAGATCACTCACCTAGATCACTCACCTAGATTCCAGACATCCTGGAATGTGAAGTCAAATGGGCCTTAGGGAGCATTAGTATGAACTAAGTAGTGCAGGTGATGAAATTTCAGCTGAGCTATTTCAAATCCCAAAAGATGATGCTGTGAAAGTGGTGCACTCAATATGCGAGCAAATTTGGAAAACTCAGCAGTGGCCACAGGACTGAAAAGCTCAGTTTTCATTCCAATTCCAAAGAAGGGCAATGCCAAAGAATGTTCAAACTGCTGCAGCGTTGCACTCCCCTTCCTTGCTCCCCACAAATCCAAGGGGCCAGACTTTGGCAAAGTTGGAAGTGCCTGGGTGGGGCTTGTCTGGACTGTCTAGATGGGACCTTTATGAAATCCTGTCACCCTTGGCCTAGATAAAGGAGAACTTCATTACTTTGGAGTCAGGATTTCTTGCTCTCCATTCCTTCCTTCCCTCCCTTCTTCCTTCTCTTCCCTTCCCCCTCCTTCCTCCTTGGTTTCTATCTTCCTTCCTGAGCTGATATCAAGGACAAACTGCTCACCCCTGAGGCATCCTCTGAACTTGAACTCATTCAGAAATTCTCCTTCCGGGACCTCACAGAGGGGGTGGGTAGAATCAATATTCAGTCCCTCACCAACTTCATTGCCTTTCTTGCCGAAACCTGTTATGTCTTTACAAGATAACACCTAAGCCTGGCCCTTCTAAGACAAGAGACTCAGCTCAACAGCTATCCTTCCTGAGGATAGCTGAGGAACTTTGGAATCAGAGTCCTGAGATCGAATCCCAGAATGTTCTCCGACTTCTAATGTGACCTTGGTGAAATACTTAACCTTTCTGAGACTCAGTTTCTTTAACTGAAAAATGGGAATAACAGGTCCACCAGTGTTGTTGAGATCAAATGGTATAGTATAGTACCTGGCACTGCACAAGCCATGTTCCCAGGTCCCCATGCTCATTAAAACCTCTTTCTATCAGGCTAACTCACTCAGGTATGGCTGATAATAATTTAAAATAGTTACATAATGATTTCTACTTTTAAATATATTTTAATTTCTATCATCTCACTTATATCCATGCTCACCATACCCCCTTGTATTATTATTTTCACAAATAGTACTTTTTATAGGAGGAACTGCTCTCAGAGAAGTTGTGTCGTTTGCCAGGATCAAAGAGCCAGTGCATGGAGGGCTCAGCATTTTACATAAGGTCTGGGAGCTCCAGGCCTGAGCCTGGTAAGAAGCTAACACATGACCCTGCCATGGAGAACTTGCATTTTTATAGCAATTCAAAGAAGTAGACCTACTAATGGCCTTTCAGACCTTCTTTACCGACCAGTGGAAAAGCCTGTATTGAGGCGGGAGAGGATTCCACGGGGTTCTGCCTTCATACCAGGTGACCCCACCTGAGAAAGCTAACAAGAAAAAAAGTCATGGCTTTTAGGATGGAAAGGAGTCTCAGAGAAAATCTACTGCCATTTTCCACATTTCGAAAAGGAAGGCTAGAAAGGAATTTGAACCCATGGCCTTGTGATACCCTCTGCAGGTCTCTGCAAGATGGAGGGGAGGAGCTGTCACTTGGCTTCTGTACCCTTGGGCCTTAGTGACAGCAGCCAGGAGGCTCCCCCAGCTCTCAGGGAACCCCGTGTTCCCTCCTCACCCCATCATCAAAGGAGCTGGGAGGGAGGAAGAAGCACCCTTTTATCACCCACTTGGCCCATTCTCTGGGACAGGATGTGCAGTACTCTGGTCGAGGGGCTCTGGGGACCCCGGTCGTCACTCTGGAAGGCTCTGAGGAGTGGGAAATGATCCCCCACTCCCCGCCACACTCGCCACTTCAGGGGCGAGAGAGACGGAGGGAGCTGGCAGTGACTGAGAGCTCCATCCAGCGCCAAGCATCGATCTGGCTCTCAGCGTCGTCATGGCAACGGCTCTTCTACTCGGAAGAGATCAGCTCACCACCACAGAGGAGACGTTCTTCAGTCTCCTCTCCTCCTCTGCCCAAGCCACCTCTCCCTCTCCTCAGCCCCCGTACCACCTCGTCCCCACCACACCGTCGTCCTGGTCACCTTTCCATCTGCTCCGGACAGTCGTCCTGTGCCGCCAGCATCCCCCTCCCTCCATCACGCTCCCCCATGCTGCCCCTCCTCTCGTCCCGGCCTCCCCATCCACCCTCTCCCTGCACCTGGCCCCTCCTCATTGGCCTCTCCCTGCTCTCTGCCCACCGGCCATCACCCCGCAGGCCTTGGGGTTGCCTGTCTCCTGGGCGCACACTGAGGTGTGGGGACAGGAGGAATCTCTGAGCTGGGATGCTTCAGACAGCCTCTTCCCCCATCTGCTCCCTGCCTACAGCCTCCTCCAGGGCAGAGCTCAAGGCCACCAGACCATTTTGTCTGCCTGAGTGAGCCTAGAAAGCAGCTCAGACTTACTGTCAGGCCAAACTGTGCTCTAGTCCCTTCTCTGCCCCTTAAAGTAGAAGTGACTTCTGACAGTGACAACTTCTCTGAGACTCAGCTTCCTCCACTAAAAAAAGAAAAGAAAAGCATGGTAACATCATCCATCTAAACCAGTTGTCATGAGGGTAAAAGGGGACGCCAATGGCTGCTCACACTGATGAGCCCTGGCTGAGTACCAGGCACCAGGCTAGGAACCTCATGTGGGTAACTCAATCCCATGAAGAGGCCACATTCGCTGTCCCCACTTATAGACAACGAGCTAGTTCTGTGAGAGATGACGTGACTTACCAAGGTCACCATCACAGCAGAGTCCTGTAGACAGCCAGTCTTTGAGCCCAGTGAGACCACCACCACAGTTCTTGCGTTCAGACTCTGTACTACTTGTCCCCAGTATTGGGAAAGCAGCAAGCAGACTGTCTGGCTCACAGTAGGTGGCAGATATATATCACGTCCTACCTTGACAGTTAATTAATTATATCATTTATTATGTGCCCAACATATCTCAGGTGTTAGAAATACAATGATAAATTTCACACAATCCTTGTCCTTGAAAAGTTTAAGAAGCTGTAGCAGCAGCTCAATTCCAGAAAAATAAACTACCCAATCAAAAATTGGGCCAAAGAACTAAACAGACATTTCTCCAAAGAAGACATACAGATGTCTAACAAACATGAAAAGATGCTCAACCTCACTCATTATCAGAGAAATGAAAATCAAAACCACAATGAGGTACCATTTCACGCCAGTCAGAATGGCTGCTATCCAAAAGTCTATAAGCAATAAATACTGGAGAGGGTGTGGAGAAAAGGGAACCCTCTTACACTGTTGGTGGGAATGCAGACTAGTACAGCCTCTATGGAGAACAGTGTGGAGATTCCTTAAAAAAACTGGAAATAGAACTGCCATATGACCCAGCAATCCCGCTGCTGGGCATACACACTGAGGAAACCAGAATTGAAAGAAACATGTGTACCCCAGTGTTCATCGCAGCACTGTTTATAATAGCAAGGACATGGAAGCAACCTAGATGTCCATCTGCAGACGAATGGATGAGAAAGCTGTGGTACATATACATAATGGAGTATTGCTGCTAAGTCACTTCAGTCGTGTCCGACTCTGTGTGACCCCCATAGACGGAAGCCCACCAGGCTCCCCCATCCCTGGGATTCTCCAGGCAAGAACACTGGAGTGGGTTGCCATTTCCTTCTCCAATGTGTGAAAGTGGAAAGTGAAAAGTGAAAGTGAAGTCGCTCAGTCGTGTCCGACCCTTAGCGACCCCACGGACTGCAGCCTACCAGGCTCCTCCATCCATGGGATTTTCTAGGCAATAGTACTGGAGTGGCTTGCCAAAATGGAGTATTACTCAGCCATTAAAAAGAATACATTTGAATCAGTTCTAATGAGGTGGATGAAACTGGAGCCTATTAAACAGAGTGAAGTAAGCCAGAAAGAAAAACACCAATACAGTATACTAATGCATATATGCATTAGTGGTCATGTATGGATGTGAGAGTTGGACTTTGAAGAAAGCTATCACCGAAGAATTGATGCTTTTGAACTGTGGTGCTGGAGAAGACTCTTGAGAGTCCCTTGGACTGCAAGGAGATCCAAACAGTCCATTCTAAAGGAGATCAATCCTGGGTGTTCATTGGAAGGACTGATGCTAAAGCTGAAACTGCAATACTTTGGCCACCTCATGCAACGAGTTGACTCACTGGAAAAGACTCTGATGCTGGGAGGGATTGGGGGCAGGAGGAGACGGGGACGACAGAGGATGAGATGGCTGGATGGCATCACCGACTCGATGGACATGAGTTTGAGTGAACTCTGGGAGTTGGTGATGGACAGGGAGTCCTGGCGTGCTGTGATTCATGGGGTCGCAAAGAGTCAGACACAACTAAGCGACTGAACTGAACTGAATGCATATATATGGAATTTAGAAAGATGGTAACGATAACCCTGTACGCGAGATGGCAAAAGAGACACAGATGTATAGAACAGTCTTTTGGACTCTGTGGGAGAGGGCGAGGGTGGCATGATTTGGGAGAATGGCATTGAAACAGGTATGTTATCATATGTGAAACAAATTGCCAGTCCAGGTTCGATGCATGATACAGGATGCTCGGGGCTGGTGCACGGGGATGACCCAGAGGGAGGTGGGAGGGAGGTTCAAGATGGGGAACACATGTACACCCGGGGCAGATTCATGTCAATGTATGGCAAAACCAATACAATATTGTAAAGTAATTAGCCTCCAATTAAAATTAATGAAAAAAAAAAAAAGCTGTAGCAGAAAACAGACATGCAGATACAGGCAGTGTGGAGCAGGGGTTTGAGCCCAGGCCCTGGAATCGCTAAGCCTGAGTGCAAATATCACCTGTCAAAGGTATCAGCAGGCACTCCAAACTTGTGACTACATCTTTCGGGATCCTCTTCTCCTCACTCATACGATGGGGCTTTCAATGAAACCTTCCTTCCTAGGTTTATGAGACATGAAAGAGAAGGTACAGATGAACCAGCACAACACCTAGGAAATTCATACCCCACAAAAGGGTTAAGTCAGTATGTTTATTATCAACTCAGTTACACCAGAGCCTGGGGGAGGAGGAGGGCCACATTCTTTGGAGGAATTAGGAAAGTCTTCCTGAAGGTGGTGAGATTTGCAGAATCTTGGAGGAACAGCTGTGTGCCAGGCAGTCCTGGAGGGGCAGGTCATATGAGGCAAAGGATTAAGCCTTGGGCTGATGACAATCTGTGGGTGTGTGAGGAAGGGCGAACGGTGTGAATAACAACAGCAGCATTTACGGAGTATCTGCTGTGTGCCTGCTGCTGCTTTACATCAGTGAATCTCTCTCCTGGCTGCACATTAGAAAGACCTATGGAAGCTTGTGCTTGATCTATTTTAATATGAATGTTGGGCTCCTTTTCCCTGAAGACTTTTATTTAAATGGTCTCGGGTGCCCAGCCATCAGCATGCTTTAAAACTCCTCAGGTGATCCAGGATTGTGAAGCTCTGGTCTAGGTGTTTTAGAAATTTAATCTCCACAACAGCTCCATCAAGTTGGTCCCAAGACTCAGAGATATGAAACAGCTCAAAGTTGTAAAGTTAAGTCAAGGCAGATCTGACTCGAGTACTCTCTAAATATTAGGCTGAGGATGGAGAGGAAGTAATAGGGGAATGTTGAGGGGAAGTGGAGACAGCAAGATGGAGGGGCTGGTGGGTGGATGGGTGGGTAATGAGTGCCATGTGGCAGCTATGCTAATTGTCAGCTTTGCGTCTCCATCTCTTTTGGCATCAGGTGGGGAACCATCTTCCCACAAACATCTGCATGTATTTCTAGGGATCAGGGCCTGGGCCACCTCATTCCTATCCCCAGCCCTCGCTGAGTGAGTTGGGCACTCAAATTTTAACCTCTGTATGCGCCACTATGGGGGAAGTTTATTACAGTGTGCGTTTTCATTCACTAGGTCTGGTGAAGCCTGAGATTCTGCAGTTCCAACAAAGTCCCTGGTAAAGCAAGTGCTGCTGATCTGCAGACCACACTCTGCATAGCAAGTGGATACAAAAGCAAGGATAACTGCCTGTTCTGTCTGTGAGAGCCCATGTACCCCTGAACTTGGAGAGTGCTCTCTCCTCTGTGCTAGGAGTGACTTCTGCACTGCCCCCTGCACCCCATCCCACAGAAGCCTCCCCAGGCTGAGAAATGATCTGCTTTACTTGCACTTCCCATAAGGTACACACATTGTACCCTAGTAGTGGTTCCTAACCTTTATTTTATTTTATTTTATTTTTTTTGGTAATTTATTTATTTTTTATTGGAGGCAAATTATTTTACAATATTATATTGGTTGGTTTTGCCATACATTGACAAGAATTCGCCCTGGGTTTATATAAGTTCCCCCTCCTGAACCCCCCTCCCACCTCCTTCCTCCCTTTATCCTCCCTCTGGGTCATCCTAGAATGCTGTAGACTCATTTGGAAGACCTGTGGAAATACAGCTCAATGGGCCTCATCCCAGAGTTTCTGATTCAGTAGGTCTGGGGTGGGGTCTGAGAATTTGCAGTTTCAAGCTCCAAGGTGATGTTGATACTGCTTGTCTAGGGGCCAGTTGAGAATGGCTCTATCACAGTAATATCTCTAAGGTGGCATTTGTTTATTATGTGCATGTGGTTAGATGCACTGGACTATCCCTATGTACATGGCATCCGGTATGGAGTTAGGATCCCTGGCTTCAAATCCTGGCTGCGCCACTAGCTCTGTCAGTGAACATATCCATTATGGATTAAGATAGCTGTGGATAATGGTCCAAATAACAATGGCTTGTACAAAATGGGGGCCTATTTTTGTCTCGAATGACGTAAAATGCAAAGTGATCCAGGGCTAGGTTCTAGACGTCATCAATATTCCAGACCCCTAACTTTCTGCTCTACTCTTACTTTTGGCTTCTGTCACTAAAATTGCCTCTTGGGCACAAAATAGTCCCCTCAGCTCTGGCTTTCATCCTTGTGTTACAGAAGAAAAAGGGAGAAAAGACAAAGGCGCTATCTGTTGTCAGACCCTCTTTTAAGAAGATGTTCTAGAAGCCGTATCAACAATGTTACATCGCATCGGTCAGAACCATTACATGACCATCTCTCCCTGAAAATGAGGCTGATAAATATAGTATTTATTTGCTTATTTATTCATTTCTGGGTTTATCACCATTGCCACCAAAATCTGGGTTCTGCTTATAAGGACAAAGAAGAGAATGATATTGCTCAGGTAACTAGCAGTTCCAACTACAGTAACCCCTGGCAAGTGACTTTCACTTTGGGGCTCCATCTCTGTAAATTTAAAATGAGATTGTATGGCAAAACCAACCAATATAATATTGTAAAATAATTTGCCTCCAATAAAAAATAATTACCTAAAAAAAAAAAATAAAATAAAATGAGATTGCTATTTCATTTATCATCTTAATGATTCAAAATGATCAAAGAAATTCATTTCAACTCCAAGGTTATCAGATTTCATGATTCTGAACCTACACTTATTAATACGTATCAGTGATGTTCAGGGGAAAGGAAAGAGGCCCGGGTATTACCCTCATGAAGTCCTCCAAGCGTCCTCAGTCTGATGAAATGTCAGGACATATCCTGTGCCTGTCCATCCACTCACCTACAGTACCTATTAAAAATATTTTCAGGTACCTAAAGGGTACAGCAGTGAATAAGACAGGTGGTCCCTGCCCTCCTTGTCCTCTTAGAGTTTACAGTTTAGCTAAGAAGATGTCTCTGAAAGTGTTAGTCGCTCAGTCATGTCCAACTCTTTGCAAACCCACGGACTGTAGCCTGCCAGGCTGCTCTGTCAAGCAAGGATAATAGAGTGGGTTGCCATTTCATTCTCCAGGAGATCTTCCTGGAGATCAAATCCAGTGTTCAAATCCAGGTCTCCTGTGTCGCAGGCAGATTCTTTATCGTCTGAGCCACCAGGGAAGCCCCCAGCTAAGAAGATAGATATTAATAAATAATGCTGAAAATGTTCCACAAAGTACTATAATGAAAGTGGATGTAACAGATGAGTGCCTTAAAGAAGATGCAGGCAGTGCAACTTCAATGGGAGAGGCAAAGAAAATTTCCCCAAGAGTTTATTTTGAAAGTGAAACCTTAGAGAGAAGGAGCCAGCAATGCACAAAGTCAGAGGAAGGACATTCCAGACACAGAGAACAGCAAGTTCAGACACAACCCTGAGGCAGGAAAGAGCTGGGCTCATTCTAGGAAATGAAAGATGGTCAGGGTGTCCAAATGCCATCAGTGAGGAGGAGGCTGACACAGAATAAAGATGGAGCGGTCAGCAGAACCACAGCTTGTAGGTCCACACAGGGCCTGGGGAGGAATTTGGATTTTATTCTAAGGGCAATGGGAAGTCATTAGCATATTTTAGATAGAGGTTGAGTCAAGGCTGATCAGATATGCATCTTTACAGCATTCCTTTGGTTGTTGTATGAATAATGGATTGAGGGGTGCAAAGTAGAAGTGAAGAGACTTCTAGAAAGCTACTATATCTGTCTGAATAGGAACTGATGGGGATAGTGATGAAAAGTGGTCTCACTGAGAATTATCTGGTATATTCATCCATCCATCCATCCTTCCATCCATCCATCCATCCACTGACCCATCCACCCACCTATGTATTCAACTAATATTTATAAAATTTCTTTAAGTATCAGGTTCTACACTAAGGGTGTGGAAGATGGTTCTTGGGTGGATAAGATGGTTCGTTCTCTGTAGGAGTTCAGACAGACACATAAACAAACCATCACAGTTTGGAACAGGCCATAACAGCAGTGAGTTCCAAGAGGTGTAGGAAGAGACTCTTATCAGTGGTGATCTGTTTGCCGACTGTGGACAGGAGGTGAAAAGCCACAGTATGATTCATCCCTCTGGCTGCTGAGAGGGAGGACTTTTCTAGGCCAGAGTAAAATAAACATATATGGGGGCAACAGCAAGACAAGGGGAAGTTTCAGTTCAGTTCAGTTCAATTCAGTCGCTCAGTCGTGACCGACTCTTTGTGGGAATCAGGGGATAGATAAAAACCCCAGAGGCTACTGGGAAGTATACCCACCCAGGAAGCATGGAGCCATCCCAAGAATCTATCCTAGGGGGTCTTCCTGCACGAGTTTGAAGCCTCCTTGTTGACAGCCCATTGGTAATTTATTGGCTGGACTCCAGCGGCTGTCAGTGAGAGCAGGACTGGCTGTCTCTGCACCAGGCACAAAACAAATCCTTGAGACCAGGATGCCAAGGCTCTGGGAGCAGAGAAGCCTTGGGGCTGAAAGCATATGGGTTCAGACAGGCACAGTGGTTGAATGACGCAGGCATTACCACCCAACTGCCTGGATTCAAATCTTACCACTGCAGTCTGCTAGCTGTGTGACTTGGCAGTTGTTTAATGTCTCTGTGACTTAGTTTCCCATCTTACAGGAGAATACAATTGTACTTGCCTTGCTAGGATTAAAGGACTTAATATTGTTATGACGCTTGGGGCAGTGCCTGCAACACGATAAACTAAACACTATGTGTTTGTTGTTAAGGAGATTGTCCCTGACTTAGTTTTTCAGACTCTGATGCTG